>NW_028326812.1:0-15443 GCF_027475165.1 Benincasa hispida
ATCATACTTTGATCTCAAATTACATTTTTTTCGAGATTAATCCACCCATATACGTGCATAAATCTCGAAAAGGGGGCATTTTTTGAATGAGAAATTTTGGACCAATCACAAGTCACCACGTCGTTTGCTAAATTAACGACGAATTTCTAAATCATTGACTTTGGGTACAATTAAAAGTTGACACATGTCCCGAATTGAATTGAAGACAAATTTCGATGACGTCACGTGGATGAATCAGATGAGATTAAATTAGTCCAATTTGATTTTACTATTTGGGCTTAAAGTCCAAACTACAAAAAAAGTTGAATTGGACCCAAATTCCAGATCAGACCCAAAACCAACTAATTGGGCCCAAGGGTCAGGCCCATAGACCAACCAAGCCTATGAAGCCCACCTGAGAACTCTATAAATAGAGAAGTTCTCTTCATTTGTAAGGGCAACATTTTCTACACTCAGAAGACCCAGAGAGAATTCACTAACTAGCAGAGGACTCGACTTCTACTCCAAGCTTCCAAGACTCCTGAAGCTGCACTCCTATAAGGCAGAAGACCTTTGAAGACACAAATACTCTTCCAAGACTTCTACTTCAAGCTTCCAAGACTCCTGAAGCTGCACTCCTATAGGGCTGAAGACCTTTGAAGACACAAATACTCTTCTAAGACTTCTACTTCAAGTTTCTAAGACTCGAAGCTGCACTCCTGTAAGGTAGAAGACCTTTGAAGACACAAATACTCTTCCAAGACTTCTACTTCAAGCTTCTAAGACTCCTGAAGCTGCACTTCTATAAGGCAGAAGACCTTTGAAGACACAAATACTCTTCCAAGACTTCTACTTCAAGCTGCCAAGATTCCTGAAGCTGCACTCTTATAAGGCAGAAGACGTTTGAAGACACAAATACTCTTCCAAGACTTCTACTTCAAGCTGCCAAGACTCCTGAAGCTGCACTCCTATAAGGCAGAAAACCTTTGAAGACACAAATACTCTTCTAAGACTTCTACTTCAAGCTGCCAAGGCTCCTGAAGCTGCACTCCTATAAGGCAGGAGACATTTGAAGATACAAATACTCTTTTTTTTTTTTTTTCCTTTTTTTTTTTTTTTTCTTTTTTTTTTTTTTTTTTTTTTTTTTTTTTTCCCTTTTGTTTTTTTTCTTTTTATTCCAAGGCTTCTACTTCAAGCTGCTAAGGCTCCTGAAGCTGTACTCCTATAAGGTAGAAGACCTTTGAAGACACAAATACTCTTCCAAGACTTCTACTTCAAGCTGCCAAGGCTCCTGAAGCTGCACTCCTATAAGGCAGAAGACCTTTGAAGACACAAATACTCTTCTAAGACTTCTACTTCAAGCTGCCAAGGCTCCTGAAGCTGCACTCCTATAAGGCAGGAGACATTTGAAGATACAAATACTCTTCCAAGGCTTCTACTTCAAGCTGCTAAGGCTCCTGAAGCTGTACTCCTATAAGGCAGAAGACCTTTGAAGACACAAATACTCTTCCAAGACTTCTACTCCAAGCTTCCAAGACTTCTACTTCAAGAACGTTCGGTGCTTTCCTTCTCCAAGTCAAGCATATTCACCCAACTGAGAGAGAATCAGAGGATCAAATATTAGAGATCGAACCACATCGCATCAAATCAACTCCAACATCAACACCAACTCAAGTTCAACTCCAGGAAACACGTTTCTCCGAAAACCTCGTGCGAACAATACTGTAGTGAGCCTGTCAGTGGTTGCCCGTCCATTCTTAACCCAAATTGTACGGCAACATCCTGTAGCGTAATCATGCATTCCCCATAGGGCAAGTGAAATGTGTGGGTCTTTGGTCTCCAATGTTCAACTAGAGCAGTAATTAGGTGTCAATCAAGCTGGATGAAACCAATCTGTGCAACCGCAGGAAAACCCGCCTCTTGAACATATGGAATAATGCGTTGATCAAATGGGATAGTATGTTGTGCAGTCGCCTCCCTCCTCCGACAACTCAACACTATAGTGGAAGAACTATCTCATACTGTCTGTGAACGATGCGTGTTTTGTTGGTACAATTGTACAGGATTAGAAGGACCAGACTCTATTACCTAAAAAGTTCAAATTATATTACATAATAGAATCGATAACATAAAAGATACATAAAATAATTTTATTAAATAAATTCATTACATAAATTATTTAAAAATACATAAAGAATACAAATACATGAAATATACAATTACATGAAAAATATAAATACATAAAGAATACAAATACATGAAATATACAAGTAAAAAAATAAAAATAAAAATCCTAATGACCCGAAGACGACGAAGCACTCAATGTACGGTGTGGACAAGTGCGTCTGTTATATCCTTCTCTTTTTCAAATTGTATATCACACTTTTTGGCTTGCTTTTCTCCAATCCATTTTATTATGAATGCGCGTACTTTTTGGCTGACCTTGTTCTCTGAGTAGGTCCGCATTTGGACGAACTTCTGTAAATGATAATTCTGGCCAATAATCTAGGTGTTGAATTGGATGGAATCGACCTTCATAACAACGCTTGAAATTGGACAATTTGTAGCATTTATCAATAAATGGTAGGTATGTCATATACATGTAATTACAAACTGCATGGAATCTTGAATGATTGCCACTTATTGCAAGAACATGTCCCTTCTTTCAAGCTTAAATCTTGGCTGTGCAATCCTTTGTAGGGAGAAATCATACTTATTTTGTACTTCGAAAGTTTGACTTTCCCTGTCAATGGATGTCACCGTATGTGCCGATGCTCATTTTTCCCACCTTTTCAGTTTCTTTAGTGCATATTTTGTATATATGTCCCCATGATCGAGGGCTTCACTGATTTCTTGTCTCTGGCGTTCAAAATACAATATTATGCGATAGAATGTTAACCTAACCAAAAAAGTAATGGGTAACATTCTAGCACCTTTAAAAACACCGTTCATGCATTCAGCTGCATTGCTGGTCATCCACCCATAGTGTACCCACCGTCATGTGACTGTGTTCATTTTTCTAAGTCAATGTCTGAAAAAAATTCAAGACATTCAGGGTGCAATTGTTTCAATTCTTTCATACACCGAATGAACTTACGCCTTTGATGTTGATTTCCGGCCTAAAACACCAAATTTTTTAGTTGCTTCGATTTTTATTTTGTATTGAAATTACTGGCAACATGACGAAGACAATATCGGTGGTACGCTCTGGGTTCACTCCAACCAATTTCTTCATTATTAATTGCAGCAAGAATGCCCTTATGTCACCTTCAACAATAACAAAAGCAAGGGGAAATATATTTTCGTTTGCATCAATAGATAAGGTTGTCAATAATTTCCTCTTATACTTTCCGTATAGACGAGTTCCATCAATCTGGATTAATGGCCTACAATTGTTGAACCCTTCTTTTGCAGGACCAAAAGACCAAAAAACTCGTCCAAAAATAGTCGTACCTGACACATCAAAGGGAAGGAAAAACCAGTCTGTTCATGTTCCTGGATTGTAATGAACAACAACATTCAGCCAATACGGAAGCTCCGAATATGATTTCTCCAAATCGCTAAACACAACAATTAACGCTTTTCTCTTGGCTTGCCACACCCATCTATAATTGACATTATAGCCATATTGTCTTTTAATAGCTTATTGAAGTAGGGCCACAGGTACTCTAGGATTAGCTCTAACCAAATTCTGAATTTCGATACTCATGAAATTTGAATCCAGCTGTGAATGATCCTGTGTCAACTCTGAAAACAAACATGAGTGTTCTCCTTAAAGTTTTGTGATTTCGAACATGCCATGAGTTTTGCACCGACATGCCCATAGCTTCCAAGCACAATCATCACTCCAGGATTTACATTTAACATACCAAAGATCCTGATTTGATTCCACTACGACAATTTCGTAGTGTTCTGTCACACAATATTTTTTTACAGCAAGCTGTAAATCTTCTTTGGTATTAAACAACATTCCCTTTTGTATTAAACTACAGTTATTTACTCCTACATTCCTTTCTTCCAAAGTAGACCCTAGTTCACACGTTGAATTTGTCCTTTCGTAATCTATTTGGTTGAACATTTCCGACGGTACCAACTCAAGATCATGTTCACCACTACCGTCGTTTCCAAATAATTCATCCACTTCAACGTCGATGTCACTATCTCCATCATTTTCAGATTCAAGAATTACTAAATCTTTAGGACGTATCAACATATTTATTATGTTTTTTTCAACTGTTATAGTTGATAAAAAAATATGTTAATATATCAACCCAACAAACTCTAATTTCTAAGTTTTCTAAGTTTTCTAAGTTTAAATCAATCATACATAAACTATACATATAAGATTTCTAAGTTTAAATCAATCCAAACAAATAAAAAAAAAATGTAAGATCAGCCCAAAAACATACATAAACTATACATAAACTAAATAATACATAAATTATACATATAAGATTTCTAAGTTTAAATCAATCCAAACAAATAAAAAAAATGTAAGATCAACCCAAAAACATACATAAACTAAATCATACATAAACTAAATAATACATAAAAGAAATCATACATAAACTATACATAAACTATACATAAACTAAATCATACACAAACTATATATAAACTTAATCATACACAGACTATATATAAACTAAATCATACACAAAACTATACAACATAAACTATACATAAACTATATAATACACTATACATAAACTATACATAAACTATACATACATAAACTATACACTAAATCATACATAAACTATATATAAACTAAGTTTAAAATAAACTCAGCCCAAAAACATGCATATAAATACAAATCAGCCCAACTAGAGAAAGAAATATACCAAGCAAAAATCAGCAGCAAAAAATGTATGAAAATCGAGCAACACGACTGCTACAATGGAGGATTTGGTGAGGATCAAATGGAGGACTGAAAATCGAGCAAAATCGAAAATTTGGAAGATTTCGATGAAATAGAGGCCTCGATGAGGAAAATCAACGAGATTTTGGTAGGTAGAAGGGAGGAATCGATGGTCTTGGTGAGGGAAAACGATTATAAGTGGCAGTGAGGAAGAAAAATCGACGTTTCGGTGAGGAAGAAGAAGGGTTCGGGTGGAGCTTTTAAGGCATGGAAATCGTGTACCCGGTACATGACTTAGGGTAATCGTGTACCCAGTACACGATTCCCTCAGTCAAACCTGCATGATTGCCACGCTAGACTGGGCGTGCCAGGTGGCCAGGTACTCGTGTACCCGGTACACGATTTAGGCCTTATTGTGTACCCGTACACGATTTAGGTATAATCATGTACCCGGTACACGATTTAAACACCTATTTTTGGGAATACTTCCCTTGCACGCCACGCTTTATCATAACTTATATTCACGCCATAATCTCTCCTCATATCCTCAACGATATGACAAGGTTTATAAACACGTCCTATGCCCGTGAAGTTATCTTTGATGAGTTGATCAACAACCGTAGCAGTTGCTTGTCTATGATTGTGATTCAAAATTCCTATGGAACATGTGTGCAAACTGCAATACTTTGTGATCTTGAATATATTAGACCCTTCCATTTTGACTGCACGAAGGCTCCACTTACATGTCTCCCCAATGCATTTGACAGTGAACAGAGACTTGGTTGATTTTCTGACCTTAAATTCAAAATTTTGTTGATGGACAGAATAGACAATCTCATTTTCAAGTCCTTTTTGCTAAAAAATAGTTGACCAACATTAACGTCCTCTGTCCTAGATGAAGAGGTGCCAGGCATAATCAACTCTGCCCTATGACTTGAAGACATAGATGGTGGAACCAATGAAGCTGCTGTAGAACGACGCACATCTCCATGATCACGATCCATTTCATTCAATCCTGTTGGTTGCTCATTCATATCCACATCCACTTAAGGACCACAATCCATATAATAGAATGTTGATGGTACAGTGTTGGTAGACAATAGAATATCATCCTCTTCCCGACGAAACTGATATGATTCCTCGTATTGTCTGTCCACAGCCGTATCATCATGACTCACATCTCCAAACCCCATTCCAAACCTTTCATCCTGTTTAGACTTCAACGTTACAGCTATCTGAAGTCTACTAACCTCTTCTCACAAAAGAAAGAACTCAAGATCATCACCATCCGTTATGTATTGTGGAGGGGCAAGATTATATTTAACTTTTAGGATAAGATCAAACTCTGAAGAACTGTTTTTTGTAGCCCTGTAAATGCGAGATTTAAGTTCTTCGTAATTCACTGTAGAGGACATAACGATTCCTTTCAACTGTCCCCCAATATACGAACTTTCATTCTCATCCCAAGCACCTCCAAATCGAATAAATATACACTTTCCTGTCATCCTACAAAGCAAGAGAACATTTATCATTAATCTATACAAGCAATTGAAGTGTACTCTCGCTCTCTATCAAAATCTTGCTCTCGCTTAAAATCTCGTTCTCGCTCTCTCTCTTACTCTTTCTCTTTCTTACTCTCTCCCAATACAAAATTTCGTAATGTTACCCTTCCAGAAATAACACATAAAAAATAATTAAACAGACTCAAAATAATAATGTTTCACCTTTCTGAAAAAGCTGTTTTGTTCCTTGCTGACAAAGCCTCATCTTGGATATCCCTATTCGAAAAATCTTCGTTCAACAAAACACCATCGAAAATCAGAGAAGTAATCAACTTTGAAATGGAGTTTAGAGTTTAAGGAAATCAAAATTGTATTGTGTTTAGGTATTATTGATTTGATTTGAGGCTTCCGTCGTGACATTTTGTCAAATCAACAGTACAATAATGAGCAATCACATCAACCAGGGAATTTCAAGCGAGAGCAAGAGCGTGTCATCAGACAATAGCGAGATTTACCTCGTGCGTGAGACCAGTGTAAGGGAAAATTAAGTAATTTGGTAGGGCGATGACGTCAGCAGAGGGTCAATTGACATTATTTTTTAAAAAAGGGTCATTTGACATTTTGGACCCAATTTTTGGGTCATCCGTACAAATTTTCCCTCTTCCGCGTACGCAGCCACTCAGACCCCCCTTCTGCATTTTCCTCCAGCCACGACCTCAAGCCTTAGCCGCCATCAACTCCATCAGCGACCAAGCGTCGTCTGTTGCCCACCGCTCGAAGTCGTCCAATCAGGTCGTCGGTTGAAGCAGTAGCCTACTAGATCACTAGTCGTGACCTTAGCTGTTCGATTGCACTGTCGGAGTTCGTCTCCGTCCGTGGATTTTTTCCAACTGAACTGCTGGTCCGTGAACCACTGCCCTGAGACCGCGTCACCAGATCTCAACCCTTTCTCGGTCTCGCTCTGTATTCTCTCTTCGATATATCTCGCTCTCTTTTTTCGTAGATCTAATTGTTGTCGGTCTCACGATTTGAGCTCCGGTCGTCGCTCTCCTCCATCAGTCCGTCGGTCGTTTCACCGTCAGTTGTCATTGCTTGTCTCTGGTGGGGTTCGAGATTTAGAGCATTGTGAGATGTTGTCTAGTGAGTTAAGAAGGGCTCTTCAGCGACATTTGCGCTATGTTGGTTTTAGAAGATTAGAGGCAACTCTGTGATCTTCTGAGCTGAATCACATTTGGGTTGATTCAAGAATTTTGGTCAAAGATAAATAGAAGTTTGACTTGATTGGATAGCGATATTTAAGTTTGCAATTTAAGATAAGTAATTTTACTACTAGAATCATCTTTGGGTCGTGCAATATAATTAGGATAATTTTGATGGCTCCACGATTATGTAATCATGATGCCTGATTAAAGAGAATATATGGGCATTTGATAATTCTATTGATATATGTTATGAGTATGAGCATGATCAAGTTTTTATAAGATATTTTATAAGAATGAATGAGCATGAACTGGATCTTACATGACACGTTATGAGGATGTATTGAAGGGATTGAATCCCACAGCGGAAGCATTTTGTTAGAACGTCTTGCATCTCGTAAATCAATTTTACACTAAACAAAATCATTATACAAAACATAATATATAAACATAAAAATCAGCATGCATTAGGGAAAAGATTAGAATAATTTTTACCTTTGCAAATTCTCAAGTGTCGCGAACAATCCTCCTAGTTCCAACGAATGGATCTCCAACGATATTGATCACGAACAATTTCTCGAACAATCTCAAACATTATCACAATAGTAACCTCGATACCAATAGAGGGATATGTGGTATCCAACTATTGGGAGAAGGAGAGTAGAAAAAGGATTTGGAGAGTAGATAAGATTTTCTTTATGGCTTAGAAAAAACTTTACACAATAACACTATGCTGTTGTGTAATTGTGTTCTGTGTGTATTCTCAAAGGGTCATAGGGGTCTTTATATAGAGAAGAAATCCATTTTCTTAATATTTTCCCTTTTATAATTAATTAAATAACATTTATTTAATTAATTAGTCCATTTAATTAAATAACACTTATTTAATTTTAATTTGCATAATATTTAAATAACTATTTATACATTAAATCCAATTATATATATATATATATATAATCACCATATACATCTCATGTATATATGCAAAACCTCTCTATTAATTAATTATTGTTTAATCTAATTAACTTGAATTAATTAATTTGTATCTTATTCAAATATTACTTTCCAATTTAATTATAGATCACATCAATAATTAATTATATACTAACCACATTTATGTATAATTTTCTCAAATTAATTTGAGCAATTCAAATTATCCCTCCTAAATATCCTCTAGTGAGCTAATAAGAGGACCTAGTGGACCTGAAGCTCCAACAATATGAGATTAATTGGCTAAATTCATTAACCAAATTAATCGATATTTGTTAACTGTGAATACACTCCACTAAAGACCCACAACTGCACTCTTAGATATCCACGGGGCGGGGCCGAGGATGTCATTCCCCATCCCGTCCTCACCCCCATTTCATTCCTTATCCCCGTGAAATTTCCCATGGGGATCGGGTTCCCCGTAGGGAATTTTTTCCCGTTACTTTTTTTTTTTTTGTAAAAAAATCAATTAATTTAAATCACTAATCTGAACAAATTTTAATTAAATAATTAAATTTATCACTAAATTGTTTATTATGTTAGTTTTAGATGTCAATTTGAATTTAAAGATAAATTACTCAAATTTTGGCCTCGAAAAGCTAATTAATTTCTTATAACAGAAAGAAATAAATATAAATCAAATTATTCACATATATAATCTAAATTTAAATATTCAATTTAAACATATTCATTATCTTTCTCAATAAATAATCAAATTTGAAATTTAAATGTAATATTTATGTAATAATAATAATAATAACATAACATTAGATAACTATACTAAATAAATATGTAGAAACTAATCGGGGCGGGGATGGGGAACGAGGCGAGGGCGGGGGCAGGGAATGCATTCCCCTCCCCGTCTCCATTTAGCTCATGGGGAATTTTTTCCCCCATTCCCTTCCCCATTTCCCGCCTAATCGGGGAATCCCCACCCCATTCGGGGAGAAGCCCTACGAGTCCCCATCCCCGTGGGAAAATTAGACATCTCTACTTCTCGCTATAGATATATTTCTGTGTCCACGGATATGAACCAAAACCAACAAGTTAGTCATTCACGAGTGTTCATAATTCCATCTAGATCCAATTACCGTTTTACCCTTGGGCTACCTCTGACTTCTTAAGTACTAGTGCTCCTCTAATGAACAACCTATTTATGGTCCAACCAATAAACAAAAATCCCTCTCTGGCCTATGAGAGGGTAGGGCCCTTTGTTCAAGTCCCGGAGACACTACCTAAGGGAACACTCATCTACTTACTCTTAAGGCGGGAATGAGTGAATTCTATCTTGTATTATTGTATTCCTAGCCCCCCACTCGGTTTTGTCCCCAAAATGATAGGCTTATTGGGTCGGTGACTTGACCACCCTCACTTATACAAATCAAAGAACAATCCCTCGTGAACAAGAGTTCATAATATACTCAGAAATAAGATTAAGTCGCCTAGGTCATCCTATTGAAATAGAAACCTGACTAGTCAACAATGTTACATCTAGTGGTTACTATTTCGCGGTCCAATCTTATGCAAACTCATTTCATTAGGATACCCTCCACTTGCATGTCACCTACATGAACGCGTTTGATCATTATGTTTGTATCAAATACAAAGTGGGTCGTATTCATAGTGTTACCAAGATAAGGTACTAAGCTTTATCCCTATACTATAGACCCTTTTGGCTGTATCTTGAACAGTGATCCCTATATGTCTCCACATACAGTGCAAGACTCACAAGACAACCTTGAATGTTAGTTTATTGGATTTAGGATTATTAAGACAAAATAGACAATAATACAAGCAATAGCATTTATTTTATTAACATTCATAACTCTTTATTGATGACAGTCAATTAATAATATTTACTATCTACGAGTTTTAGGGCATAAAACCCAACATGTATGAGCTTAATGTTATGTTTTATGTCGTGTGATTCTGTTATATATTGCATGATACTCATGTTAGTGATAGTTGCCTCCTACCCATAGTCATGTATGAAGGAATAGAACTCTCACGGAAGTGTGTGAACGACTTGCATTTAGAAATTCAATTTTTAAAGAAACAAAAACAGTAAAATAAAATATTTAATGTTTGGATAAGCATTCTAAAAAAACATAGGCATGCTTGAAAAGGAAGAATAGAAGAAATCATAACTTACCTTTGTATATTCCTCTAGTTTTCTTATTCCACCGTTGTCAATAATCTTGAACTTCTCCAACGAAGAAAGACACCACCGACGAGGTTACCTTGCTATTCTCTAAGATTCAAAGAACTTGGAAGTGTGGTCTCTAAGAACTTTGAGGAGTAAAATGATAGAGAATTCTAGATAGAAGTTAGAGAGAAGGTGGAGGCTAGGTTTTTGTGTGATATCAAAACCTTACCTAAAATGGTTATAAGGATGTATTTATATATAGAAGGATTAACACCTTATCCAAGAATTTTCTTATGCCCTTAGTGCCAATTAATTAAATAACCCTATATTAAATCCTATTTAATATACATTTAATTAATCATCATAAATATCATATATTTATGCTAACCTCCAATCTCCATTATTTCTTAATTAATTAATTAACCATTTATTAATCAATAAGTAAATATGTTAAATAATATGGAGTTAACACATATTTATATGTATACATCTCTTTATAAATCCAATTCATATAAATCTAATATTTGAATTTTATTCAAATATGTTTAATAGGTTTTGAAAAGAATCATGTTCTTAATGTTAAATCCCTTGATTTTATGTTATTTGTTTGCTTTAAACGTCAATTTTATAGGTAAAATATTACAGGGAGCATTTTAGAGTCATTGCAAGAAATTTGGATTAAAAAGGATAAAAAGGATCAAGAAATCATCTTAATTGAAGAAGTCAAGATAATTACGAAAATTGCAATGGAAGTAGTGTTAGCAACGTTGAAAGACAGAAGCATGCATAATTCAACCAAACAAGCAGCATCACAATGCTATGGACTTTGACGGAAATGCCTGCGTGCACTTTGTGCAACCGAGTGTCACATTCGCACTGTTCACCCAACGCTTTTTGGCTTTTTTTACGTAATAGAATTGCAACACTATCCTTAGAGTCGCAATGCTACTCTTGCGAGTATAAAATGACATCTTTCATTTTTTTTAGCAAGAGAGATAGAACTTCATATGGAGTCCGGTCTTTCTCTCCAAATTTCTTCATCTCCTCTGTAATTATGTGTCAATTTGGTTAGATTTTTCATTTTATTTCTGGATTTTAAGCAAATGATTGGAACTTTTTCATGGATTTGTCTATGGATTTATGAGGTAAACCTTTAATCTTGTTTCTAGTTCAAGAATTCTTTGCATATTTCTTGAGATTTCTGCTATTCTTTGACTAATTGCAATATGAATCTATGCTTCTTTGAATCAATTTGAACTTCTAGAAGCTTGTTTATGGATCTTTATCTCATGAGCATGTAATGCTAGTTTTGTTACAATCTTGCATGAAGATGTTGATTTAAATGAATTCTTGCAAAAGAATGTCTAGCTAAGTTCTACTAAGTGACAATAGTTAATTGTGTATTTGATGACGATTCTTACAATACATTAATTGTTAGATTCAAAGATAATTTCGATTAATTGAATATGACTTTCTTGACAATTAATCGATACAATTGAATCCTTAGACATAATGCATGTATTTTAAATTCTACATGACCACTATCGAGCCTAATAGGATTAGAAACATATAGGTTGATTAGGATTAGGTCTTTTCGACTTTAATTAATACTTAGGATGCTTTCTTGATTAGATTCTTGCTAGTTGTCTGCCATTGTAGAGGCTAACTTAGTCAAATCAAGTGAGTAGTTGTGTACATAATTCGATTGCATGATTAATTTGTGGGAATTAATGATAGAAATTACATTGAATGTCTAACTTGTTCTAGAAACTAGATTGGCCAATCTTTATTTATATTTATCGTCTATCTTTTAATTTCAAGCATGTTTCTCAATTTTCTTTTATCAAAACCCAAAACTCCTGTTTTTATTGCTTTAATAGTTGAATTTAGCTTAAGAAAAGACTAGACATTAGCTTCCTTGTGGATCGACAACGTACTTGCCGCTTATGCTACTTGTTAGTATAAGATGTAGGTTTTGATGATTTATAAATATTTTTGTTTTGGTTTAGAGTTGAATTAGCGACATCGATTCGGAGGCGAATAAAATGGAGTCGCTGCCGAGGATGCTAAGCCATTTAATCTCTTTCTTAGTTAAATTTAACTTGTCACACAATGAGTCCATGATCTAACTTGAAATGATCATGGTCTCATGCTTTTTGGCCAGAACTTCAAATAAGTTTACCAAAATATAGACCTTTGCCCTGTCATTAGCCTTGATCCATCTTTCATAAGGTTCACGAACACTTCGTGATGCGTTGGGCTTAGGGGTCAGAGGACATTCCTCCGTGAGAACGAATTTGAGGTCATCCTCTACTAAACCTGTATTCATCGTATTTATTCATGTTGTATAATTTTCTCCAATTAATTTTTACGCCAAGCAAAGTAATGATTGAGTTAGAAATGTTGATACAACACAAACTACTTATATTAGACACTTTGCAAAAATCTATTTTTCATTTTAATCCAATCAATTTTGCAAAAAGTAACTAATAATAAACCCAACATTATTTATTTTGTAATGGTACATTCAGTGATTTGGAATAAATGGCACCTCAGGGTGTATAGTTATTCCTATCACTGAAGTTAAATGCAACACAATCAAATATTATCACAGAATGACTCCTTATTCACATAATATTTAATTACCATTCATTTGGTCGATAAAACATTAACTGCCTTAATGCTTTATTGTAAGCATAATCCTTCATTTTCAACTCGCCCCAACTAGTCTGCCTCAGGGAAGAACATGATTGGAACAATTGATTATAATGATCTTATCCATTTCTGGAGTTTGTAATACCCTTCCTCCATGCAAATACCTTCCTAGGGAGGGTGCACTTAGGATACCACAAGGCCGAGCATGAAAGAAACATTACAAACTAATGAAGGATACCACAGGATATGTTGTCACACGTTCTTCTCCCACTTACTATAAATACTTTCTCCATTAACCTTGATACTGACCCATGCAAATACCTTCCTGCCCATGGCACCACGTGACCGAGTATGAATCTCACCCTGTGAACTTTTAGGGAGAGTGTGGGTGGAAAACGACGTATCATATGCATCTTTTTCCTCCCACTAAGTGTTCTACCATTTGGATTTATAAACTTAGTAAAATCTGGCTGATCAATTTTCAACTAAGTCCTTTGTTAATTTGCTCAATATAATGCTTATATTGAATATTTAACAATATGTGATCTCATTCATTAAACTCTTTAACAAAATTGATCACTTATTGCATTCTTATAAAATATTTGCTCAATTCACTTTCCAGGTCTGTTCATAGGTAGAGGTGTTCCGTTTTCGTCAGCTTAAATACCTCAGCCTAGATAGAATGTTCCTTAGACAAATGTCCCTTATGAGCAATTATTTTGTAAATTTAATCTTTTAACGAAGTTCATTTTAATCCTATTAAAATGAATTAAAAGTTTATCCTATTTCTAATCTCATTAGAAACCCGTTTAAGATAAGTCTAGGTGAATTAATTTTAAACCATTTAAAATTATTTATGACTTATGTTTGCAAGCAATTCTTGATTATCAACTTTAATTCTAATTCATTGAACTTATAACCTTTATAAATCAATAAATTTGTCGAAAACCTTTTTCGTTTGCATTAGGACGACTTCGATTAAATATAACCTTAGATTAATCTAAGTAATGTCATACTTAATGCAAAGTAAATTTTTATCTAATTATAACGCTTATAATTATCATTCATGAAACATAAACATGCATACTCATCATACATTATAACATTTATGTTGCATGAATATGCTTACTCAAAACATGCATTCAAATTATATAACAATTATATTATAATGTATGAGCATGCTTATATTAATCATACATCTAGAAATAGAACATTTATATTTAGATATGATGCATGAACATGTTTATCCTAAGGTGAGATTTTAAAACTATATGACATGCATTATGCAACATATAAAACATATATTCAAATAGTACATCACATGCATATAAAATTATATAAAAGCTATGATAGACCAAATATTGACACCCTAATTTTAGCAAAATTAAAATTACAAAGGAAATTCGCCAGCTTACATTGGAAGAGACTCTTGCGATCAGCTATCTAGCAGGTACCTTCCTTGACGCACAAACTAAGATGGACAAGGAATTTTCGCTGATCTCCACGCATGGCAGATGAAGTGCTCGATGCATGGTGCCTTGCTCGATGTAAGGGTTTCAGGTACTACATGTGTTTGACAATGAAGTTCAATGCATGGGTATTGTCCCTCCACACGGGATCGTGAGCTTTGCATCCACCACGCCTAAGTCCCTTCATTGCATGGGCATCGACTCGCCGCATGGGTATACTACCTATTGTATGGGTTTACATTCATCCTTGTAAATGTTGACGCATGGTATGCGATGACACACTCATCTTCATGCTTCTTTGCTTTGTTAGGCCATCACCCCATCATGTGGAATGTGTCATGCCATAAGCCATCATCGAATGCAAGCTCGCCGCAAGCTAGCATTGCATGTCATTTCCCCGCGAATTATCGTTGCATGCCATCTTGTCGCAGGTCAGCATCGTATGCCATCTTGCCGCAAGCCAACATCGTATGCCAGGCGACTCGAGACATCACCGTATGTCAGGCACCACAAAACACCATCGCATGCCTTCCTCCCAAGCACCGTGAGACAGAAGTAGAGTCCTCTGTTTTCTTCGAAAATATAGGCGACGGATAACTTCAATTCTGATTCTGAACGACCCAAGACTTATAGACTCAATTG
>NW_028326813.1:0-28466 GCF_027475165.1 Benincasa hispida
AATGCGCGCGGACGCCTAATTCCTTGGTTTGCAATTTTACTTGCGCCAACGCATTTTTCCTACACAAAAATAAGTAAATTAGCTGATTTTATCGATGGGCGCATGCGATCGCAATATTCTCAACTTAATGCTTTTGGACATGATTTTGTATATTTTTACCGTCGCATTATCTTATTGTTATACTTATTTTTGTTGTAATAACGTGCATTTCTACCCGTTATCATACCCCCAAGTTTAAAATAATGCTTGTCCTCAAGCATAAACTATAGATTTTCTTTAGAGAGTCAGTCACCTTTTCCCTACCTAGATATCTCGAGGTGTCTTATTCAAATTTTATGAACAAAATCTTCTTAATTTCTATCCTGGTCTTTTCTTAAAATGTTTCTAATACTTAGGGACCGTAAGCTTATCCTTCAAAAATACTTTACTTGTTTCCAGGACATCACATGATTTATTTCAAAAGTTTTTCCAATAGGGTGTTTCCAAATGATTTTTATCCTTGCGCAGTTTAGATATTTTTTTTGTGACCTTGTGCTAATCCAAGTACCTAGCCTTCATTTTGGCTTGCCCCCATGGGTTTCATGCGAGCATCCAACTACGACTAAGGTGCGCTTTCTCAGTCTAAACTCATGCCCATTTTATTTGGCAGCGGAGTTTCAATCACTTGATTTATGCGTTGATCACGATTCCCGCCTTCGTTTTGGCTTGCCCCCACGGGTGTCATGTGGACATCCAACTACGAGTAGGATCCGCTCTCAACGTTATTATTTTTTTTACATGTCTAAAAGTGGCAAGGTTGAAAATGAATACTGGCACTCTTAAATTTATATGCAACAATGTCCTCATTGCTGATAGACTGAAATGACTCATGTGATGCTCTTAGGAAGTTTCGTAAAACTCATTTTGAAAGAAAGCTGGTGGACTACTAACTTCTAGAAATGTTTCATGAATTGGCCATTCTGAATTTAAGTTGATTCTAGTACATGCGATGAGAAGTAGAGGCATGAATTTCATCATTAAAATCATAATTGGTATGGAAAAAAATGCAGTGACGAAACAAAGTAATCAACATTCAATGATTGCGCCAAATTAAAAAGGATGGGATGATAAAATTAGCAATGTCAAAATGAGATACGGGAGTGCAAAATTTGGAATAAAAAGTCTAAGAAAGATACAACCCCAAAATTTTCTTTGTTGCCCGCATCATCTGTAATCGCATCCTTCTTTGCGGCGGGTTGATTCCTCGATTCTGATGGGCTGAACGAACTGGTCGCGTGTTTTTATTTTATCGCGTAGCTCCACCGCAATCGTTTACTACGATCGTTGCTGAATATTAAGAGGGTAAAAAGTATGAAAGAAAGAATTGATAATTGTAAAGAGTAGTGTTTGTACAAAAAGGTAAATATGTTCATGAAATAAAGATATCAAAGGGATACTTCAAAAAAACGCGCCCCTGATAAGTTTGTATCACATATTAGCACAGGGACTGCTCATTTCTTCTTCAGCCAGGAATTCCTCAGGTCCACGGAGGTTTTCTCGTGATGCAAGTCTCCATCGTAATACATCTTGACTCTTTGCCCGTTGACCTTGAATGCGTTGGTCCCTTCTTCATTGGTTAATTCAACTGCACCATGTAGGAATACTTCTTTGATTATAAATGGTTCGGACCAATGTGACTTTAATTTTTCAAAAAAAATTTGTAGTTGAGAATTGTATAGCAAGACCTTCTGTCCAACTTGGAGATTCTTTTCGCATAGTTGTTTGTCATGCCAATGTTTTGCACGTTCCTTGTAGATCTTGGCATTTTCATATGCTTGAATTCTCCATTCGTCTAGCTCGAGCAACTGAAGTTTTCTCGCCTCTCCTGCAGTCTTCAAATCAAAATTGAGCTTCTTCCCTATCCACAGTGCTTTGTGCTCCAATTCTAGCGGTAAATGACATGCCTTCCCAAACACCAATGCATACGGGGACATTTCTATAGGTGTTTTATTGGTGGTCCAATATGCCCACAAGACATCGTCCAGCTTCATGGCTCAATCTTTGCGTGAAGAATTCACCATCTTCTCTAGGATCAGTTTGATTTCCCTATTAGAAACCTCGGCTTGGCCATTTGTCTGTGGATGGTATGCGATGGCGAACTTATGGTGGATATTATCCTTGAGCAACAGTTTGTTGATGACGCCATTGACAAAGTGAGAGCCTTCATCACTTATTATGGCACATGGGGTGCTAAAACAAGTGAAGATGTTTCTTCGCAAGAATCTGGAGACTACCGTCGCATCGCTTACGAAACATGATACCGCTTCAGCCAGCTTGGAGACATAATCGATGGTCAATAGAATGTACTTGTGACCATTTGATGATGGAAATGGTCCCATGAAGTCTATGCCCCACACTCGAAGAGTTCCAATTCTAATATAATATTAATTGGCATCGCATTCTTCCATGAAAATTTTCCCGTGCATTGGCACTTTTCGCATCTCACAGAATAGTCTCACGCATCCTTGAATAGAGTTGGCCAAAAATACCCGCTTTGTAACACTTTTGCTGCTGTGCGTTGACCTTCAAAGTATCGAGCATATGGTGAGTCATGGCATTGGGACAGTATGCAATGATAAGCAGTTTCTGGTACATATAGACATAAGATCTAGTCTGACCCCCTCTTGTAAAGATTTGGCTCGTCACAATAATAGGATTTAAATTCGTACATAAGTCGCCTCTTTTGGTGGGTTGTGTAATTTTCAAAAAATTGTTCACAGACCAGATAATTACCATATCTGCGTACCATGGTAATTCTTCAAGTTTGAACAGCTACTCATTTGGAAAGGATGCGTTCACCTCTGACTGGTTGCGGTCTACTTCCGGATTCTCTAATCTTGATAGGTGGTTCGCAACCTAATTCTCTGTCCCCTTACGGTCAATGATTTCCATGTTGAATTCTTGGAGGAGGAGAACCCATCGAATTAACTTCGACTTTGCATCTTTCTTGGTCATTAAATATTTGATTATTGAGTGGTCGGTGTGAACTATCACTTTGGATCCCAGAAAGTAGCATCTATATTTTTCCAGCGCAAAGATCACTGCAAGAAGTTCCTTTTTAGTGGTAGTGTAATTTTCTTGGGTAGGGTTCAATGTTCTACTCGCATAAGCGATATGGTGTACCATTGTCTTTCTCTTATGTGCTAGCACTGCCCTCATCGCATAACCGCTAGCATCGCACATTAGCTCAAATGACTTTGTCCAGTTAGGTGCGATCAGCAAAGGTGTGGTTATCAATGCGTTCTTCAGTATTTTGAATGTGTTGAGGCATTATGAATCAAAGTCAAACGTTCTACCGGCCTCGAGAAACACACTCAATGGTCAAGCAATCTTCGAAAAGTCCTTCACAAAACGACGATAAAATCCTGCATGACCTAGGAAACTTCTGACATCCTTCACATTTGCTGGAGGTGGAAGTTTTTCAATGGCCTCAATCTTCGCCTTATCCACCTCCAGCCCTTCCTTGGAAACTTTGTGCCCGAGCATAATACCTTCATTCACCATGAAGTGGCACTTCTCCCAATTCAGCACAAGATTTGTCTCTTCACATCTCTTTAGTATCTTCTCCAAGTTGTTCAGACATACTTCATATGTTTGCCCGTAAATCGAGAAGTCGTCCATAAAAATTTCCACTGAATCCTCGAGATACTCAGAGAAGATAGCCATTATGCACCTCTGGAACGTGCTCGGCGCATTTCATAATCCGAATGGCATGCAGCGAAAAGCAAATGTTCCATATGGGCAGGTGAATGTGGTTTTCTCTTGGTCTTCAGGAGCGATCATTATTTGGTTGTAGCCCGCATACCTGTCCAGAAAACAGAAGTAATCATTTCCTGCTAGGCGGTCTAGTATCTGATCAATAAAAGGCAAGGGAAAATGGTCTTTCTTTGTCAGCGCATTGAGTTTGTAGTAGTCCATGCAGATCCGCTAGCTAGTAATGGTTCTCATTGGTATTAATTCATTGTTTGCATTTGGGACTACCGTCATTCCTCCCTTCTTGGGTAGATATTGCACAAGGCTGACCAACATGCTATCAACGATTGGGTATATAATGTCTGCATCCAACCATTTAATTATCTCCTTTTTCAAAACCTCCTTCATCGCAAGGTTCAGTCTGCGTTGATGTTCGATAGACACTTTTTGGTTTTCTTTGAAACGTATCCTGTGCATGCAGTATGTTGGGCTGATTCCTCTTATATCTGCTAGCATCCATCCGATTGCTTTTATGTACTTCTTCAGGATGCTAAGCAACACATTTTCTTGTTCTTCTTGTAGCATAGAGAAAACTATCACTGGCAAAGTTTCATTTTGCCCCAGGAAAACATACTTCAGATGACTTGGCAGAGTTTTTAATTCTATGGTAGGTGGTTGTTCCAAGGATGGTTTTTATTCTTTTCTCTCTTTATTCAAATTCACTTTTTCTTCTTTGTTCACTATTTCCATGATCACATTGTAGGTTTCTACCGATGCGATCGCATCCTCTCTTTCATCTTCTTCTTCGGACTTTTCTTCTTCATTACAACTGGGTTCATTGTCAGAATTGGATAGGTCTTTATCTTCTGGATACTTCATGGCTTTAATGATGTCAAACTTGAGCTTCTTCCTATTTACACTCAACGTGTTCTCTCCCTTGTACACATCAATTTGAGCGGGATCAGTAGATAAAAATGGTCGTCCCAATATGATGGGCACATCTTTGTCTGCTTTGTAGTCAAGAATGATGAAGTCTACTGGTAGAATGAATTTATCAATTGAGACCAGGACATCCTTCAACTTTTCCTCTGGGTGAACTAGGGACCTGTCCGCCAGTTGGAGAGTCACCGTCGTGGGCGTTAAGTACCCCACATTCAACTGTTTGAAAATTGAAAGGGGCATTAAATTTATACTAGCCCCAAGGTCGCAAAGCGCTTGACCAATATATATCCCGCCAATTGAGTAGGGTATCATGAAACTTCCGGGGTTGCGTATCTTCAGTGGAATTATGGTGTTTGACTTTTGCGTTAACACCACTATTGTGAACTTTCCTGTGCTTCTTTTCCTTGTCACCATGTCCTTAAAAAACTTAGCATATTTTGGCATTTGTTCTATTGCTTCCATCAATGGGATGTTGATGTGTAATTGTCTTAACATTTCCATGAAGCGATGGTACTACACTTCATCATTTGTCTTCTTCTTAAGTCTTTGCGGGAATGGTGGTAGTTGTACCTTCACAATTCCCTGTTCCATAGGCTTAGAAGTGGACCAACTTCTGGTTCCATCATCTTATGTTCTTATGGTTGATCTTGTGTCAACTAGGTCTTGGATTCCATCGCAACTAGATTAGTCCTAGGTCTTGGATTCCATCGCAACTAGATTAGTCCTACTTTGCTCCTTCTTCTCTTCCGCTATTATCTTTCCACTTCTAAGGTCACTACTTGACATTGCTCCTTTCCTATGTTCCCCGGGTTGTGAGAGAGCTCAGTTGAGCTCGACAACGTCCCTTGCGGTCTATTTTTCAGCTCGCCCACAATCTGTCCTATTTGGATTTCGAGATTACAGATTGAAGTCGCCTGATTCTGGAGCACCGCCTTGTTCTTTTCTATGTACTGCTTTAATAGGTTATCCAGGGAGGAAGATGGCAGTGCTTGTGAGCTGCTGGCTTGATTTTGCAGTTGACCGTTCGTTTGCGAGAAAAATCTTGGCGACCCTTCCTTTTGTGCCATAGGTTGATAATTCTGTTATTGAGTATTTTTCCAAGCAAAATTGGGGTAGTTTCTCCACCCAGGGTTGTATGTGTTAGAGAAAGGATTGTTCTTTACGAAGTATACTGATTGCGAGTTCCTCAGACATTCTTCCATCGGATATGATTCTCCACAAGTGGCACGACTCGTGCTCATCTGATCAATTGCATTGACCTACCCTTTTTACGTTCCAGGGTTATTGATTGTGATGCCCTGTAATAGATTGATTATCACATTCACTTGATTTTGTAGAGATGTGATGGCCCCATTGTTTGTGTCACCTTCTCAAATTTTTAGTCGTTGATCGCTTTCTCGCCAATCTTCGTGATTCTTTGATATGCGACAAGAATAATTTTAGCCTCACTATACGTTTTGTCAAGTAGACGACCAGCTGCTACTACATTGGCAGCTGCCTGCGACGCAGGGTTCAAACCGTGATAAAATATCTCCATCTGGCGACAGTCAGGTAAGTCGTTGTGCGGACAATCTCACACCAATATTTTAAACCTCGCCCAGGCATCGCTGAGCAAATCGTCAATTTCCTATTCAAAATTTGTAATCAATTTCCTCCTTCTTACGTTCTCGGTAGGGGGAAAGTATTTCTTCATGAACTTCTCTACTACTTGTTCCCACGAAGTTATCTCCCCTGATTCGAGAGAATAGGCCCATTTTCTTGCCTGATCGCATAACGAAAATGGGAACAATGTTAGTCGAACTTCTTTAGTTGAGATGTTTAGGAACACAAAGGTATTACAGATTTCGATGAAACTCCAGAGATGGGCGTGCAAATCCTCGCCACGCCTTCAATCAAACTGTCCGGCCGTCTGAATCATCTGTAACATAACCGACTTCATCTCAAACCTCGATCCATCCAAAGCTAGCCTCATGTTTCCTGGGGAGAAATCATAGAGGTTAGGCGACGCATAGTCCCTAGTGGGTCTATTACGATCGTTCTCCAGGAGAATGTGGTTCGCCATGATATTGTTCGCGTTTGCTACTCTTTCTTCCAGTTGTTTCGCCATTCTAGGATTTCTCTCTTGTTGTTGTCCAAGGTTGTCTCTCTATCTTCTTCGGAACGTTCTTTCAATCTCTAGGTCGTAGTTGGGCTCAGGAACTTGTCCTTCGCTCATGCGACACCTGCTTCTTCCCTTACCAAAGGAATGGCAGTGCACAGAGGTCGAAAGCTGCAAAGAAAATCAAAAGAATTTACTATTGGCGCAATATGTACTATTGTAGTCCCCGACAACGATGCCAAAAACTTGATGCCTTATAAATGGTAATGCAAATATGTTGTGAGTTGCGATGATGTGTTATGCGTTGCACATGCAAGTTTTCCTAATAAGATCCAAGTATAAATCTCACTAGGTTTCCTGGTAAGTCCAGGGTCGAACACAGGGACTACTGAGTTACTATGCAACATTAAATTTGATTCCTTTGCGGTGGCAAAAACAAATAAGTTGGTTGGTGTTTTGTTTAAGTATATTTCCTATGCGACGGATTTGAGTAAGCAGTTGATGAAATCGAGAATTACAATGAGTATGCGATGAACGGGTTGAGAAGGGATTTAGCTAGCACTTCCTAAGATTGCGTTCACGTTATGCGATCATGCTATACACACACAACAACATATCATCTCTCAATGCAAATACCATAGTTCCTATTTATCGAACGTATGCGATGTATACGATAATGTCGATAGGACTTATGTCTAAGCCTCTATTTTTGTCTATGCGATGATGAATGATGCACACATACACAAGGTGACCACATACTATAATACCCTATTTCTAGGGTGCATGCGATGCATAATAACAAACAGAACTTATGTCTAAATTTCTATCTCTTGCTTATGCAGTTCTAATCTAACTCTCTCAAGCCTAGATTCTAATCTGACTCTCTCAAGTCTAGATTCTTTCTTTAGACTACTCTCTCAAATATCTTTAAAGGGTGAATGACGCATACATAAGATAAGATGATCACATAAAGTGAAAATCTTAGGTCATGCTAGCTAAGTACTTTTCAACCTATTCAGAAATTTAGCTACTCATGCAAAGCATGGAGAGATTGAACATAAGTTGAAATGAGATTTCCATTGTTTATAAATTAAATGCAGAATACAGAATAACAATATAAAGTAGAGATTAGAAGCACAGTAGCAATGTCTTGCTTCCTGTGGCCTTTTACACTGTCTTTCACTCCAACTCTACCTAGATGAATATCCTTGCTTTCGCAAGTGTTGGCCCCTTTCTTCTTTCGTAGTGCTTCCCGACCATCTTTTTGAGCTATCCAGAAAAGGATCTCTTTATGTTGGTGGTTTGAGCCCTAAAGTCTTATGTCCAATAGTTTTTAAATAGTATTACAACACCTGTGAGTAAATAAATGGATATTTACTACCCATCTTGTTGTGTTGCTCAGTAAATTATTTTTATTCTTGCTTTACCACAACCAATAAAACTAAAATCCCTAGTTATCTGTATGTGACTCAAGCATGTATGTGGTGACATACAAGTGGATCATGTCTTGAGTGATAACCAAAATGGTCTGTAGTATATGGATAAAGGAGGGAAACCTTATCCTGGTAATGCTACAGACGCGATCGGCTTTGTGGAATGGTCATAAGTGTTGTGACTTGTCATAGATGGTCTGATCCTGATCATTCATGTTGGGGACATGCGAGTGGGGGCGTCCTATACAAAGAGTTTGTATAAGACCTGACCACAAAGTGTTAACGTCTCGTTATATAACACCGTTCATGACAGAGACTTCACTTCACTAAGATGACCATAGGTAACATGACCTCAATCCTGAATGAGTTGGGAACTCCTACCATTGAGGGTGGTCATTTGATTTGTATGGGTGCGAGTGGCCAGGTCGCCGATTTAGACCTACCATTTTTAGGATTCGTCTGATTTGGAGCAACGAACACCACTACACAAGATGGAATTCACTCCTTCCTCGAGGCAGGGTATGTATATAGATAGCTCCCTTAAGGGCTGATTCCGGGGCTTCAACGATGTGGCGCAATACACCTTCTCTTGGCCCAAGAGTTATTCATTAAAGAAATCAGTGGTACTTAAGGAGTGAGATGTAACTACAGGGGCAAAATGGTAATTTGGCCCAACTATACTTACGAGCATCTGTGAAGGGTCATCGTACTCATGATTGGTTATATCCGATGGACACAGAAATATATCTGTGGTAAGAAGAGTTCAGCTGTTGGTCTTTAGTGGAATGCCTGACAGTTAACAATGGTGAATCTCGTGGCTAAAGAGTTTAGTCAGCTATTCACGTACCATTGGAGCTTCGAGCCACAGGTCCATTAGGTCACCTGGTAGCTTGATAAAGTCGAGAACTAGTGTTTGGTTAATTTGAAATGTTCAAATTGACAAGAGGAAGTTCAGAATTGGACTTTAATTATATATGATATAATTGGCTAAATGTATGAGATACATTATTTTGGAGAAAATTAGATATAAATATGATTTATATCAAGTAGAGGAAAAATACTATAGTAGATATATGATATCAAACTATAGGATATAAATATAATATGATTATATTTATTAATTAAATTAATTGATTAATTATTTGATAATTAACGAATTTATCCACGTTCGGACGTGGGAAGTGGCTGCGATGGTTATGGTACCGGCGGATTAAAACAATGAAAATCGTTTTCATTTTTACATATCGTGCATTCTTATTATCGTCCGCACCCAAAAAGAATCCGTGAAAGCAATCGCGAGAGCCTATACGATAGAAGCTCGTCCATCTAAACGATCATATACATTTTTCCTAAACGATCGTTCTGTCTTTCATATACGATCGTGTAGCACTTCTATACAATAAGCATTTCTGCTATACGATAGCACAGTTCCATCTCCCACTTACTTATCGTCTACACGACGTGTTCTCCTCCGTCCTCTACCAAACTCACCAAAGGCCACTCTTTGGGTTTCTGATGCCGAAGATACCCGAGTTTCTCTTGTGGTCGTGTCGTCCCCACTGTAGTGTTTGTGTACGTTCTGATCATGCTGTTGCAGTCGACATACTCGTCGGGCGTTGGTAGATCCGTTGGAGAGTTTCCGCTACTTAGGGTTCCGACGTTCGAAGAGAGTCTTCATCTGGTATGAACCTTTTCCTTGTTAATTATTGTATTCTGAGCATGCCGAAAATTAGGTTTATATGCATAACTGTTTTTGTGGAATGTATGTGTTTGTTGTTTCGGTCACTGTGAAATCGGAGCGATCTAAACCCGCTCATGAAACTCCCAGTATGAAATCCTTTAATTAGTATCAGAGCCAGGTTTCTGATACTCCGATTTCATCCGTTGCAACGAAATAACGTATACATTAATGGTGGGTGCATTTCTATGTTGTTTTAAATTTTAACGGATGTTTTCAGGATGAATTGCCTCGGTTTGTTTAATTCCTTTTACATTTGCGGTTGTTTGTAAAGATCCCTATGTTTTGGGGCATAAATAATCGTAATCGAGTTTGTATTAAAAATGTTTGAAGTCTCGAGTCATTCGTCGAAGTTCTGGGCAAAGGTTGCGGCTCTTCGAGGAAGGAGATGATCTAGGGTTGGTCGCATCGTGCAGAAGTGGTTCTATGCGATCGCTATCCATAGCATCGTGAAGATGAAGAAGTATGCGATCGCGGTTGAACGATAGGGTATGCGATCAAGAATTAGTCGTATCAGGTTGACGATTGGGTATGCAATCGTTGAGTATCATTTCATGCGTGCACGAGCTAGACGATCGTTTAGGACAGCAAGCTTCATCACGTAGTAACTGACTAAATGATCGCTTAGCATTGCAAGGTAAATCGTTTACCAAGTTGTATGCATAGGTTAGACGATGAGACGATCGCATATTGTTTAAAGCGTGCTAGAAAATCGTTTAGGTCAGCAAGCTTCATTGCTTAGTAATTGACTAAACGATCGCTTAGTAACTCAAGGTAAATCGTTTACCTGTCGTCGCGCTACACGATCGCATGGATGATCAGGCTTCGCAGCCTCGTCGTCGTCTACACGATCGTTTGCTAATGTTCCTATCGTCTAGTATGCGTTGAACGATCGTGTACCTGCTGGAGTTTGCTACATGATGAAGACCTCCTGACAGTTCAAGACTCGGTTCGCCTGTGAACCGGTTTGCTCGATGAAAAATGTAATAGATAGGGTTTTTCATTCCCGTTTTTTGGTTTAAAGGCTCGACCATTAATCCTTTGTTTATTACATGCGATGTATGTTTTATATGTCATACGGTATGCACATATAGTAAATCCCACCATTGGTTATGCAATGGTCATGCATCATCTCTTTATTGTAATTGTTATAATTTAGAGAAGCATGATTTTAATTATGTAAGAGCATGCTCATGCATCATATAATATAAGAGTTATATTTATGCATGCTTAAAAAGCAATGACATGCATCATCTTTATATTATAATTGTTATAGTATAAGGGTGAATGATAGCATGTTAGCTTGGTTATTACGCGTAATATAAAAGTTATATAGTAATGACTGGACATTGCATGAAGCATGACACATAGGTTCCTTTATAAATGTTATAAACGCTTCGTTATGCGTATGCGCAATGTTTTATAGTTGTTTCTTTTTAAGAGTTAAAGAGAAATTAGACCTAAAAGAAATAAGAAAGACATGCATGCTCACTTAGGTTTAATTCATGGTTTTAAAATGTTTAAAACTTGGATCACATAGACCTAAGATCACGGTTCTATGATTAGTAACCCTAAGGCTTTAATCTTTTAATCAGTTTAATAGGATTAAATTGGCTAATAAAAAGGTTAAAGTGTAGAAAATTTATCTATAAGGGACCTTTTGTCTAAGGCAGGTTCTGTCTAGGCTGGGGTATTTAAGTTGACAAAAACGTAACACTCCTACCTGAAAACTTACTTGGAAAGGTGAATTAGATAGATTTGATGCAAGCATGCAAGTTAAGAACCGTCCATTAAAGTGTCTAAATGTGACTACTTGAACTTGTTTATATTTCATAGACAAACGTTGTTTATGAGCAGAGTTTAAAAAAACAACTTAGACTAAAATCAGTAGCCGGATTGTCTAAGTTAATGAATCCCTAGGTAGAACATTCAGTGGGAGGGACTTGGGGCATAATATGCTTCACTTAAACCTTTCACTTTTCTCCTAAAGTCCACACCGTGAGATCTATCCTCAGCCTTGCGGCACCTTTTACGTGTCCAATGGATGGTGTTTAGATACGTCAATATCAAGGTGGATGTAGAGAATGTTTATAGTAAGTGGGATCGGGAAGTGCGATAGTATATCCCTCGGTCTCCCTCGTTAGGTTGAATAAGGTTATTATGCATCGCCTTGAGGAACCCTATGAGTGTCCCCCCTAAAGGATGGCAGTTTTGTGCGTTTCTTTATTTGATCTCCTATAAGAGGATAAGGTAACTTAGTCTCTTGTCCTAAGCTGTCTTTTCCCTACGGTAAGCGCATTAGGGCAGGACTCTGGTACCGAAAGCGTGGGGTTACACTTACGCGGAATAGTTAAAGGTTAACGATTCTGAACCGAAAAAATGGTGGCTGTTAGGTTCAATTCCAAGAGTTGGTTCTGCCTAATGGTTGAGAATGTCTCATCCCAGTGAAGGGGCAACTGATCACCCCATCGATGGTGTTTGTCCTTACTCACTTAGGCATCATTGCAAAATAGAAGTCTATAAATTAGGGTATTTGAAACTATTTTTCACAACAAATTGGTTTAAAAGTGGTTTAGAAAAATCTAATAAAGATTTGTTCGTATTTTCAGCAACTTTTTATAATGGCTACAGCCACCTTATCGTTGTTAAGCAACGAAAAATTAACTAGCGATAATTTTTCAATATGGAAACACATGATCACGACGAACCTAATCATCGAGGATCTCATGTTCGCTCTCACGGAGGTTTGTCCTCCTATTCCAGCTCCAAATGCTGATTGAAATGTTCGTGAGGCATACGAGTGATGGACAAAGACGAATGAGAAGGCCCGAGCCTATATCTTGGCAAGTCTTTCTGACGTCTTAGCCATGAAGCATGAGCCTATGGTCTCAGCTCGTGAGATCATGGAGTCCTTGCAGGGGATGTTTGGACAACCGTCTGAACAGCTTATGCATGAGGCTCTTAAATACATATTCAACTCCAAAATGAAAGAAGGCACCTCTGTTCGTGAACATGTGCTAAACATGATGGTCCACTTCAACGTGGCGGGGTTGAATAGGTCTACCATCGATGAGGGCAGCCAGATTAGCATAATCCTGCATTCTTTTCCGGAGAGCTTCCTGTACTTTGTTAGCAATGTGATTCTTAACAAAGTGAAATATAACCTTGCAACTCTCCTCAACGAGTCACAGACATACCAATCTTTACTAAAAAGTAAGAAGAGGCAGAAGGGTGAGGCAAATGTTGCTTCATCCTCAAAGACGTTCCATAGAGGTTCGACCTCAGGAACGAAGTCTGCACCTTCTACTTAAACTCTGCAAAGGGGAAGAAGAATAAGAGTGGTAAGGGAAAAGGGAAGGCACCTGCTAACCCACTACCTGTTTCTTCGAGGAGGCGTCCACCAGTTGCTAAGGGAAAGTGTTTCCATTGCAACAAAGATGGACATTGGAAGAGGAACTGTCCTCGGTATTTGAAGGAGAAGAAAGCAGCCAAGGCTAAGGCCAAGGTGGATAAAGGTAAATATGATTTACTAGTGCTTCAAACTTCTTTAGTGGAGAATGATGATTCTGCCTGGATAATTGATTCAGGTGCCACTAACCATGTTTGTTCTTTTTTTCAGGGGATTAGATCTTGGTGACAGCTGGAGGCTGGTGAGATGACGATGCGAGTAGGCACCGAGCACATCATCTCAGCTGTGGCAGTGGGAGGACTCCAATTAGCTTTACAGAATAGGTTTATAATATTAAATGATGTATATATTGTTCCTGAACTAAAAAGGAACCTTATTTTTGTAAAGTGTTTATTGCAATATAAATACACTATTTCTTTCAATTTGAATAAAGCATTTATTCATAAAGATGGTGTCTTTATTTGCACAGCAAATCTGGAATCGAATTTATATGTGCTAAGGTCGTTAGCCATTAATTCCCTCTATAATATTGAAATGTTTAGAACCGTCGTAACTCAATCAAAACGTCGACGTATTTCTCCAAAAGAAAATGCCCAACTTTGGCATCTACGTTTAGGGTACATCAATCTCAATAAGATTGAGAGATTGGTGAAGAATGGACTTCTAAGTGAGTTAGAAGAAATTTTTTTACCTGTGTGCAAATCTTGCCTTGAGGGTAAGATGACTAAACGACCTTTTACTGGAAAAGGTTCCGAAGCCAAGGAGCCTCTTGAGTTAGTACATTCTAACCTTTGTGGTCCTACGAATGTGCGAGCCCGAGGTGGCTATGAGTATTTTATCAGTTTTACTGATGATTACTCTAAGTACGTGCATGTTTATCTTTTGCAACGGAAGTCTGAATCCTTTGAAAAGTTCAAAGAGTTCAAGGCTGAAGTTGAAAACGCATTAGATAGATGAATTAAAACACTTCGATCAGATCGAGGTGGAGAGTTTTTGGACTCCGCATTCCAGGACTATTTGATAGAACATAGAATCGTTTTTCAACTCTCAACACCGGGTATACCTTAGCAGAATGGTGTAGCGGAGAGGAGAAATAGGACCTTGTTAGACATGGTTCACTCGATGATGAGTTACGCTTCCTTATCGGACTCGTTTTGGGGTTTCGTAATGGAGACTGCGGTGTACATACTCAACTGTGTTCCCTCTAAGAGTGTTGCAAGAACACCTCTGGAGTTGTGGAACGGGCGTAAAGCTAGTTTACATCACTTCCGCATTCGGGGTTGCTCTGCACATGTGCTTGAAGCTAATCCCAAGAAGTTGGAACCACGGTCGAGGTTATGTCTCTTTGTAGGCTACCCCAAAGGTATACGAAGGGGTTATTTTTATGATCCAACGGAAAATAGGGTGTTTGTTTCAACAAATGCTACTTTCCTAGAGAAGGATCATATAAGGGAGCAATATCCACGAAGCAAAGTCGTGTTACGTCAGCTTTCCAATGAAACTATTGAAACTTCAACAAGAGTTGTTGAAAAGCCTGCTACATCAACAAAAGTTGTTAATGGGAGTTCATAAAGTAGGTCGGTTCCCACTCAAGATTTAAGGGAACCTCGACGTAGTGGAGGGTTGGGAACCCACTCGTTCACTATCTGGATTTCACGAAAATCTTTGCTATGGTAGTAGATGGCAACGTTGAGGATCCATTGTCTTATAAGAAGGCAATGGAGGATGCTGATCGGGATGAATGGGTCAAGGCCATGGATCTCGAGATGGAGTCGATGTACTTCAACTCAGTATGAGATCTTGTAGATCAGCCTGATAGGGTTCACCCTATAGGTTGTAAATGGATTTACAAGCGTAAACGGGGTGCTGATAGGAAGGTACAAATTTTCAATACTCGACTTGTGGCAAAGGGTTATACCCAGGTAGAGGGAGTCGACTATGAGGAGACTTTCTTGCCTGTTTCCATGTTAAAGTTGATCTGCATCCTCCTATCCATTGCAGCTTATTATAATTATGAGATCTGGAAAATGGACATCAAGACGGCCTTTCTAAATGGCAATCTTGAGGAGACCATTTATATGGTGCAGCCCGAGGGATTCATAGCCCAATGTCAAGAGCAAAAGGTTTGCAAACTGAATCGGTCCATTTATAGACTGAAATAGGCGTCTCGATCTTGGAACATACGGTTTGATATTGCGATCAAGTCGTATGGCTTTGACCAAAACGTTGATGAACCTTTTGTCTTCAAGAAGATCATCAACGCTTCAGTAGTCTTATTAGTGTTGTATGTAGATGATATCCTACTCATTGGGAATGATGTAGGTCTACTGACTGCAGTTAACAACTGGCTAGCAACCCAATTCCAAATGAAAGATTTGGGATCGTAAGAACAAAGTGCTAGCACTGTCTCAGGCATCGTATATTGACAAGATGTTGTTCAAGTACTCGATGCAGGACTCCAAGAGGGGCCTACTGCCGTTCCGGCATGGAGTCACTTTGTCTAAGGAAATGTGTCCAAAAACGCCTTAAGAGGTTGAGGAAATGAGACAGGTCCCATATGCATTTGTCGTTGGCAGTTTGATGTACGCGATACTCTGTACTCGTCCAGATATTTGCTACGCTATGGGCATAGTCAGTAGGTATCAGTCTAACCCAGGCCAAGGTCACTGGACCACAGTGAAGAACATCCTCAAGTGTCTTCGGAGAACGATGGACTACATACTCGTGTATGGTTCGAGGGATTTGATCCTGATCATTCGTGTTAGGGACATGCAAGCAGGGGCGTCCTATACAAAGAGTTTGTATAAGACCTGACCATGAAGTATTAACGTCTTGTTATATAACACCGTTCATGACAGAGACTTCACTTCACTAGGATGACAATAGGTAACATGACCTCAATCCTGAGTGAGTTGGGAACTCCTGCCATTGAGGGCGGTCCTTTGATTTGTATGGGTGCGAGTGGCCAGGTCGCTGATTTAAACCTACCATTTTGGGGATTCGTCTGAGGCAGGGGTAAGTAGATAAATGGTTCCCTTAAGGGCTGATTCCGGAGCTTGAACGATGTGGTGCCACACACCTTCTCTTGGTCCGAGAGGTGTTCACACATAGTTGGACTATGTTGTATGGTTCATTATAGGAATCAGTGGTACTTAAGGAGTGAGATGTAACTACAGGGACAAAATGGTAAATTGGCCCAACTATATTTACGAGTATTTGTGAAGGGTCATCGTACCCATGATTGGTTATATCCGATGGACACAGAAATATATCTGTGGTAAGAAGAGTTCAGCTGTTGGTCTTTAGTGGAATCACTGACAGTTAACGGATGATGGATCTCGTAGCTAAAGAGTTTAGTCAGCTATTCACGTACCATTGAAGCTTCGAGCCATAGGTCCATTAAGTCACCTGGGTAGCTTGGATAAAGTCGAGAACTAGTTTTTGGGTTAATTTGAAATGTTCAAATTGACAAGAGGAAGTTCAATTATATATGATATAATTTGACTGGTTAATTATATATGATATAATTGGTTAAATGTATGAGATACATTATTTTGGAGGAAATTAGATATAAATATGATTTATATCAAGTAAAGGAGAAAATACTATAGTAGATATATGATATCAAACTATAGGATATAAATATAATATGATTATATTTATTAATTAAATTAATTGATTAATTATTTGATAATTAACGAATTTATCAACGTTCGGACGTAGGAAGTGAGTTGCGATGGTTATGGTAACTGGCAAATTAAAACAATGAAAATCGTTTTCATTTTTACATATCGTGCATTCGTATTATCGTTCGCGCCCAAAAAGAATTCATGAAAGCGATCCCGAGAGCCTACACGATAGAAGCTCGTCCGTCTAAACGATTGTCTACCTCACATTTTCTCTAAACAATCGTATACGTTTTTCCTAAACGATCATTGAGTCTTTCATACACGATTGTGTAGCTCTTCTATACGATAAGCATTTCCGCTATACGATAGCACAGTTCCATCTCCCACTTGCTTATCGTCTACACGACGCATTCTCCTCCGTCCTCTACCAAACTCACCAAAGCCCACTCTTTGGGTTTTTGACACCAAGGATACCCGAGTTTCTCTATTGGTGGTGTCGTCCCCGCTGCAGTGTTCGTGTACGTTTTGATCGTGCTATTGTAGTCGACATACCCGCTGGGCATTGGTAGATCCATTGGAGAGTTTCCACTGCTTAGGGTTCAGACGTTCGAAGAGAGTCTTCATCTGGTATGAACCCTTTCCTTGTTAATTATTGTATTCTGAGCATGCCGATAATTAGGTTTATATGCATAACTGTTTGTGTGGAATGTATGTGTTTTGTGTTTCAGTTACTGTGAAATAGGAGCGATTTAAACCCACTCATAGAACTCCCGATATGAAATCCTTCACTCTCAGCATCTTCTTCTCTTCGCTCGTCTCCATCTTCTCAGTATAAGAATAACTATGAACAGACTTACGACCATCTATTTTGTATATAATCTAACTTCTATATATATGGCGAACTCTCTAACGATGGTGGCCTTTGGTATTTATAGAGCTCAAGGTGAAGAAGCTTTTCTCTTTAATGATTGCAATGATGGGTGGTCATTAAATCTTCTGCTTTGGTGCGCCGATTAATGGTCACCGAAAGTTGAGTGTACTTGCTATAGTGTGTCGTTGGCTTGTAAACTAAATTTGGATTCGACTGTCATCAGCTTTCCATCCCATCATGATTTATTATGCTATCACCTTGATGCACAATCTTTATGCGGCCACCTTCTTGAGCAACTTCTCGCGAACGCATACGATCGCATGACTCTGCGATCGCAATCTTTCAATGCGCGCAGACGCCTAATTCCTTGGATCATGATTTAACTTGCTCCAATGCATTTTTCCTGTACAAAATAAGTAAATTAGCTGCTTTTATGTGATGGGCGCATGCGACCTCAATTTCTTCAGTTTAGCACTTTTGGACATGATTGTGTATATTTTTACCATCGCAATCTCTCATTGTTTTACTTATTTACGTTGTAATCAGTGTATTTCTACACGTTATTAGCTGTCCGGCACATGTGTTAGTGACTAACCCAAAGAAGTTGGAACCACGTTTGAAGGTTTGCCTCTTTGTAGACTACCTCAAGGAAATAAGAGGTGGATACTTCTATGATCCGAGTGAGAACAAAGTGTTTGTTTCTACAAATGCTATCTTCTTGGAAGAAGATCACGTGAGGGATCATAAGCCACGAAGTAAGTTCGTTTTGCATGAGATCTCTAATGAGACTGAGACTGCTGAGGGTTCAACAAGAGTTGTTGAACAAACAGACAAACCAACAAAAGTTGTTGAGATCGGAACGACTAGTCAACCAGCTCAAGAGTTGAGACTGCCTCGACGTAGTAGGAGGGTTGTGAACCCACCGGATCACTACATGGGTTTGACTGAAGCCCAAAACGTCATTACAAATGATGGGGACGAGGATCCGTTGTCTTTTAAGAAATCAATGGAGGATGTTGACAAAGATGCATGGGTTAAGGTCATGAACCAAGAAATGGAGTCTATGTACTTCAATAACATCTAGGAGCTTTTGATCCACCTAATGAGGTAAGATCTATTGGGTGTAAGTAGATCTATAAGCAAAAGAGAGGTGTAGATGGAAAGTTACAAACCTTTAAGGCTAGACTCGTAGCAAAGGGTTATACCCAGGTTGAGGGAGTTGGCTATGAGGAAACTTTATCACTTGTTGTCATGCTCAAGTCTATCAGGATTCTCCTGTCCATAGCCACATTTTATGATTATAAAATATGGCAAAAGGACGTCAAGACTGCCTTTCTTAATGGTAATCTTGAAGAGACCATCTATATGACTCAACCAGAGGGGTTCATAGTTCCAAATCAAGAGCAAAGGGTATGCAAGCTTAATAGGTCCATTTATGGGCTGAAACAAGCATCCAGATCTTGGAACATCATATTTGACACTGCTGTCAAGTCATTTGGTTTTAATCAGAACGTTGATGAGTCTTGTGTATACAAGAAGATCATCAACAGCTCAGTAGCTTTCCTGGTACTATATGTGGGTGATATCCTACTCATTGGAAATGATGTAGGGTATCCGACTGACATTAAGAGTTGGCTAGCTGCCCAGTTCCAAATGAAATATTTGGATGAGGCACAGTATGTTCTCGAGATTCAGATTGTTCAAGATCGCAAGAACAAATGGTTAGCTCTGTCTAAGGCATCGTACATTGATCAAATTTTGATTAGGTTATAGGATGCAGGATTCTAAGAGGGGTTTGTTACCCTTCAAGCATGGAATCGTTCTGTCTAAGGATCAATGTCCTAAGACACCTCAAGAGGTTGAAGAGATGAGACGGATTCCCTATGCTTCTATTCTAGGAAGCTTGATGTATGCAATGTTGTGTATTAAACCCGATATTTGCTATGTAGTAGGGATTTTCAGTCGGTATCAGTCCAATCCAGGATTTAATCACTAGATGGCGAACAATATGATCCTCAAGTATCTTCGGAGAATGAGAGACTACATGCTCGTGTATGGAGATAAGGATCTACTTCTTACAGGATACATGGACTCTGACTTTCAGACCGATAGAGATTCTCGTAAATCAACACCGGGGTCAGTGTTACTCTGAATGGAGGGGCTGTAGTCTAGCGAAGCATCAAACAAGGATGCATCGCGGACTCCACTATAAAAGCCAAATGCGTAGTCCTTGTGAAGCAACTAAGGTGACTGTTTGGCTGAGGAAATTCCTTTCAGATTTGGAAGTTGTTCCAAATATGGATTTGCCTATCACTCTTTATTGTGATAACAGTGGGGTTGTGGCAAATTCGAAGCAACCTCGGAGTCATCGTCGAGGTAAGCACATCGAACGTGATCAGGGAGATTGTACATCAAGGTGATGTGATTAGTCACGAAGATCGCATCGGAGCACAACATTGCTGATCCTTTTATAAAGGCCCTCATGTCTATAGTATTCGAGGGCCACTTGGAAAGTCTGGGTCTGCGGGACATGCGACATCTTGTCTACTGGGGAATGCCCTAGTTTATTGTATATTGTAAATTTTTATATTGTATTGTATATCAGACTCTCGAGTCATTAAGATAAGTGGGAGATTGTTGGGATTGGTGTCCTAATTCTCCCGGAGTCTCGTTGTTTTGTAAAGATACACATTGTTTGATGAATAAAATAATTGTTATTTAATTCTGACATTTACTCATATCCAATAAACAAAGATCCTTGGTTATCTTATGTGAACTTAAGCATGTCTATGTGATATACAAGCGGATTGTGCCTTAAGTGATGATCTAAATAGGTCTGTAGTATAGGGATTAAAGAAGAGAGAAGTAGAGAGATTGCTCCCTTAATGACTGATTCTGGGGCTTGAACATAGTGGCCACAACTTCTCTTTGGAAGAGAGGACTCAGTCATAGAAGGACTATGACTTATGTTCATTAGAGGGATGAGTAGTACTTAAGGAGTTAGATGTAACTACAGAGGTATAACAGTTATTAGCCCAACTGTACATACGAGCATCTATGAAGGGTTGTCGCACTTCTGATTGGTTAAGATGGACACATAATACATCTGTGGTAAGGAGAGTCCAGTTGTCGGTCTTTTGTAGAGTGTTTGGCAGTTAACGGATGGTGGATCCCATGACTAAAAAGTTTAGTTAGTTATTCACGTACCGTTGGAGCTTCGAGCTACAGATCCATAAGGTCTCTTTGGTAGCTCAATGGATTCAGTTGAGGATCAGTTCTTGGTGTTGATTTGAAATGTTCAAATTGATAAGAGGTATTTTGATTATATGTGATATAATCGGTATGATGTATGAGATACATCATGTTAAGGATTGATGTAAATGAGATTTACATTAAGTACCATGGAATAGAAAAAGAACTATGGTTTATATGTTTCATGAGATGAAATATTAAAATTATAGGTTATAAATATAGTATGATAAGTTGGTTATCATTTATATTTAAAATAATATTAATTATTGGATAATTAAATCTTTTTCTCTAATAATCAATTGAGTGGGAGGTTATTGGTGGTTCATGGTAATCGTGAGATAAAAGGAAAATTATTTTCCTAATTCTAGTAAGTTTTGTAAAAGTAATTTTGAGATTTTCTCTCGGGAAAACATCTCACGAAAGCTTGTCAAGTAAATACCGATTTACTAAGCGACAACTTGTTTTTAGTAAACGATCGTGTAGTGTTTGTAGGCAATAGACACAATGCTAAACGATCGTTTAGCTTTTGCTAGACGATCACTTAGTTTTTGCTAAACGATTGGGCATTGACCTATACGATAGGTTTCAGCCATCTCCCACTTGCCCAATCGTGTACACGATTGTTCATTCCTCCTTCGATTGCTTCATTCCAAGTCCACACAAAGCCCACCCTCTTGATTCTCACACCGAGAATACCACGGTAGCCTTCTTGGTGGTGTCATACTCAATGCGACGTCGTCGAGGTTCTGTGGATGTCCTTTGTGTTGTTGGGGTGTTCGTGATCAAGGCGATCGTAGAGGACAAGTACGCAGTGTTCGTGCTGCATAGCAATTGTGTTGTTCGAGCATTCGAGGTTGCTGTGTTCGAGCATTCGTGAGTAAGGAGTGTGGAGACGAGTCGATGAACGTACATAGTTTTTCTCCTTGTTTAGTTGTTGTTTCACGTTGTAATTTATGTATTGATTGCATAACTGTATGTTTACGACTGTAATTGTAATGTTCATACATGATTGTAATTTGGAATGATCTATTCTGCTGCTCATGAAAATATCGGATTCGATTTCTTTCAAGATGGACACTGGAAGAGGAATTTTCCTAAGTACCTCGCTGAGAAAAAGAAGGAGAAAGAAGGTAAATTTGATTTACTTATTTTGAAACATGTATTTTTTAACATGATTCATTATCACCATGTGAATCATGCCTTGAGGGAAAAATGACTAAAACACATTTTAGTGGAAACGATTATAGGGTAAAAGAACCTTTAGAGTTAATACATTCGGATTTTTGTGGTCCAATGAAATCCGAATGTATGACACCACAAAGAAGGCACGATTCACATGATTCATTATCACCATGTGAATCGTGCCTCGATCACAAACACCCCAACAACATGAACGGCCTCCACAGAACCTCGATGATGTCGCGTTGAGTATGACACCACCAAGAAGGCTACCTTGGTATTCTCGGTGTGAGAATCCAGAGGGTGGGCTCTGTGTGGACTTGGAATGAGGTAGTCGAAGGAAGAATGAACAATCGTGTACCGATTGGGCAAGTGGGAGATGGCTAAAACCTATCATATAGGTCGATGCCTAATCATTAGCAAAAACTAAGCGATCGTCTAGCAAAAGCTAAGCGATCATTTAGCTCATCGTTTAGCAGCGTATCTGTCGCCTACAAACACTACATGATCATTTACTAAAAACAAGTTGTCACTTAGTAAATCGGTATTTACTTGACAAGCTTTCGTGAGATTTTTTTCCGAGAGAAAATCTCAAAATTACTTTTTAAAAACTTACTTAAATTAGGAAAATAATTTTCCTTTCATCTCACGGTTACCATGAACCACCAATAACCTCCCACTCAATTGGTTATTAGAGAAAAAGATTTAATTATCTAATAATTACTATTATTATAAATATAAATGTTAACCAACTTATCATACTATATTTATAACCTATAGCTTTAATATTTCATCTCATGAAACATATAAACCATAGTTCTTTTTCTATTCCATGGTACTTAATGTAAATCTCATTTACATCAATCCTTAACATGATGTATCTCATACATCATACCGATTATATCACATATAATCAAAATACCTCTTATCAATTTGAACATTTCAAATCAACACCAAGAACTGATCCTCAACTGAATCCATTGAGCTACCAAAGAGACCTTATGGATCTGTAGCTCGAAGCTCCAACGGTACGTGAATAACTAACTAAACTTTTTAGTCATGGGATCCACCATCCGTTAACTGCCAAACACTCTACAAAAGACCGACAACTGGACTCTCCTTACCACTGATCCCTCTACTTATCCCAGCTTTGGGAAAGGAGTGAATTTCATCTTGTGGATTGAGTTCCCAGGTCCCAGATCAGACAAGTCCCTAAAAAGGTAGGCTTGTTGAATCAGCGATCTGGCCACTCTCATCCATACAAATCAAAGGACCACCCTCATAGGCAGGAGTTCACAACTCACTCAGGATTCAAGTCATGTTACCTATGGTCATCATGGTGAAATGTAAGTCTCTATTATGAACAGTGTTATATAATGAGACTAAACATTTCGTGGTCCGGTCTTATACAAACTCCTTTGTATAGAATATCCCCGATCGCATGTTTAATACATGAATGATCAGGATCAAATTATTTGTAGCACTTTACAACAATTGTAACACCTACAAAGCAGGTCATACTCGTAGTGTCACCAGGATAAGGTACCCAGCCTTATCCTTCTACTACAGACCATTTAGGTTATCACTTCAACATAATCCACCTGTATGTCTCCACATACATGTTTAACTTACAACTATAACCTTGGATGTTAGTTTATTGGTTTGTTGTTAATGCAACTAAAATATCACATATTTTATAGACAAAGTGAATAAAATATCATATATTATTAATCACATAAGAGTTTGTTCATACAAAATTTACAAACTATAGGACCCTACGAGATTTCTCCGAATGAAAGTGTAATTAGTGATATATACCTGATTTTCCCAATATATATCGTGTAGTATTATTAAGTTTTGCTTTGGTACGTTCCTCCATATGTTATTCATGGGCTACGGCCCATTTTATATATTGGATGGAAAGCCCCAATCAAAACCCAACCCTATGTTCATAACCTCACAATTCATAGTAGCTTAGTGAGAATGGAGAAAGATATACACAAAATTATAATAAAATAGCAATTTTTCTTTTTTAAATTTAAAGGCTGTTTGTTTGTTTTTTTTTTCATTTATATTTTTTGTTTCTTCTTCTTCTTCTTCTTTCTTTTTTTAATTGAAATTTAGAATTGATATTTGCTAATGGTTTATAGTTTCTTTTATTTATTTATTTTTTTATGAAAGATAATTGTAAACATATTCTATAATCATTTATTGTTCTTGTTCTCTCAGATTTACACTTTAAAGGGGCGTTTGGGGTGCATAGTAGGTTATTATAGTCTGTGGTCATTATAGTTTGTGGGTTATAATAAACTGTTTATTTTTATAGTTTGCGTTTGGGGTGCAACTATTATAGTCTGGTTTATACTAGTTTGTGTTTGGGCTGTAGAGTATTATATTCTGTCTTATAATAATCTGTGTTTGGGATGAAGAGTATTGTATTTTGTCTTATAATAGTCTATGTTTGGAGTGCAGGTTATTACAGTCTGAATTATAACAGTCTGTAATTTGAATGTAGATTATTTTAGACCATGTGTAACTTTTTCTACTACCATATTTTATAATACTAATAATTATGCATATGAAATATATTCCACCGATTTATACAGAATTAATTTCATTGTAATTTATATTAAAAGATAACCACGATTATTTTTGTCATTTTCAGAGATACCTTGGTTAACGTGGCCAATAAAGAAAAAAAATGCATTACTTTCGGATGCAATTCATGTGTTTCATATGTAAAGCTCTTTTTTTTTTAGGTATAAGCATCTCGAAGACAAAATAACTAACTCATGATTGCAGTTTTAAAATATGACATTTTATTTAGGTACCAAATGTACTACAAACTTAAATGCATAATTGAAACAAATTAATCATTGTTCATTATTGAAAAGTAGGCAAAAACACGGGTTGATCAAACATTCTCTTCAAGGAGGAGGTTGTGATAGTCCAACTTGAGGGTTGTGGGAACGGATAAGAAGCTCTCTGTATCTTGCACGCTGGGAAATATGATTTCCATAAGCTTCACCCTCTTTCGGTTATGTAATTCAGGAATATCTTAAAGTTGGTTTACAACTTCTGCACGTAGTTCGACTTCAATTGCACGCTTCTCTTTCGGCCATTCTGCAATCGCCTTCAATTGGTCATTTTCGAACTTCATCACATTCCTAACAATCTCTGTCGTTTCATATTGATTCCCACTTCACTTCCTCTTACTTCCTCTCGAAGCATTTCCTCCCTCAGTTCTTCGACCAGTACGTGTTCCATGCATGTCATCCTGTGACATATCCATTCCCTGACTAGACATCTTGGGGATGTTTGGATCCTGTGATTCATGAAGGTCTCTGACCTTCTTCCCGTAGCCCAATCCTTGCCAAACACATAGGCCAGTTCATCATAGTATAGGAACAACTTGTGTAGAAGCCCCTTTGTTGCAGAATGACTCTGCATGAAGGGTGAGGTGGATGTTATGATTTGTTACCAATATTCGTAAATCAACTTAGACAAAATTGTACCTTCACCCATCCATCAAATAACTCTCGCTCTGCAGTGATGCATTGGAATTCCTCATTCCAGCCAAATTCACTGCAAGCTAGTCCTCTCATTTCTGCGATCGCTGGTAAGTTTTTTTTAGGGATTTGACTCGACAATCTATAGTTGGTAATCCTTGGATATTATATCTAGGCAACTTCTTAGCCATCAAATGTTGTAGTTGTGCCAAGTAGCCAGGTCTAAATGGACCATTGTATGATCCCATCCACCAGATGCGACCAATGCCATCAAGCACTCGACCAGCTTCGTTTCTTCTCTTTAGTCCAAGTGTGCTTCGGGCTCTTGAGGAACTTGACATTCTAGTGTATACACGTACATATTTTAATAAAATTAAACAATAAATGACAAGTAGTTGTAGCATAGCTAATGAGAGAGTACGTGGATAAAGTTAAGCATAAAATATAGTAAACATAATGACAGAGTTTCGAATGAAATTATTCATAAAGGCATTACAATAAACAAAAATTATAAAGGCATTACACGCTACGCAACTCCTATTCAGTAAACATCTGTTGCACCAGTTCATCACTCCATTGGTCCATTCATTTGAACTCTCAATATAATTTATCTCATCCCCTTCAGTTGTAGCAAAGCCTGAATCCACCTTATTCAAATCCTCGGTTAGTTCACTGTCAGTCATCTCTCTATTGATAAGATTGTGCATAAGGCAACACGCCATGATGGTTCGATATTGGATTTGTACTGGGTAGTATGATTTTCCTTGTAAGATTGCCCATCTACCCTTCAACAACCTGAATGTTCTCTCGATGACATTCCATGTAGAAGAATGCTTCATGTTAAAAAATTCTCGTGGAATTGTTGGTGCATTACCTCATCCACGCCACTCTGAAAGATGATATCTTTCGCCTCTATATGGAGCCAAAAAACTCTCCGCATTTGGATATCCGACATCATATAGATAATAATACCCTATTGAACGTCCAATCATTTCAAATCTTATAGTACAAATACAATTAGCGAAAAGAGATGGTATATTAGCTAGTTACCCTTCAGAACCTTCAATCCGTTAGGTTGTGATATTGCATCTCTGAGAACTCGAGAATCAGCTGCAGATCCTTCCCACCCTGATAAGACGAACACAAAGTCGCCATTTGTATCACACACACCGAGTACATTTGTTGCAATTTCATCCTTCCTCGTCCTATACCTTGGGCGATCAGTTGCACTGACATTTACCTTGATGTACGTGCCATCTAATGCACCCAAACAATTCTACATTCGAAAAAAATAAGAAATATTCATGCACATATGTTCTCCTAAGAAATAAGTCACGTTGAACTAACATTGGTGTAGTTGAACTATACTTCAAACCATTTCCATTGCGAATCTGTACACGAGTTTGTGACCGGCAAAGGTTTTTTTAACAACACGTCGTGTAATCGTAACACCGCTAATAAAACAGTGTTGAAATGCCTAGAAACATTCTCACCAGAACGTACAAATTCTCTTTGAACTATCTGGTTCTTAACGTCATGAGCTAAAATATGTAAGAACATTACATTCATCTCATCCACATCTACAATGTCTACTGTCGTGTGATGTGTTTTCTATCCTCCTATAGTCATTCAGTAATAACTCTAGTGTTAAAAGTAACTGATGTTGTGAAGCTATAAATGTTGTTAGTATCGTAACTAGTTCTGTTGGGTCCATTATGTAATAATAAATTTGGAACTGGTCCTGAAAGAAAAATTTTAGATCATAAATAATTACAAAACTAAAAAATAAACTTAGTCAAATTCCAAAAATATTTCTTAGTCCTGTTAACACTATTTTTTTTCATATACTGTTTTTATATTGCTTAAAAAACAACTCTTTTTATATAGCTTTTTATAAAAAAAATATATATTTTTTTAAGTAAACTTAGTCAAATTCCAAAAAGGTTTTATTTTCTAATACCATAAACTTAGTCATGCTATATGTAAAGATACTTTGATTTTTTTTTTTTTTTACCATTCAATTGTTTTGTATTTGTCTCACTCCTTTGCAACACATTGATAATACTCATTTTTATAAATTGAGAAAATAATACATACCAATTGCAAATGGTTGTTTTTGTTACTTTTTCTAATGGTTGTTTCATAATAATAATGTCCTTATTCTAATGGTTGTTTTTGTTACTTTTTTTTGTTTCATAATAATAATACATACTAATTGAGAAAATAATACATACCAATTGTAAAAATTTTCCAAATTTTATAATGGTTGTTTTTTTTACTTGTTCTTGTTTCATAATAATGATTGTTACTTTTTCTAATACCTTTATTCTAATGGTTGTTTTTGTTACTTTTTCTTGTTCTATAATAATAATACATATCAATTCATAATAATAATGCATACCAATTACAAAAATTTCCCAAATTTTATATGTTTTAACTAATTGTCATGGAAATTTGTTTTTAATATAAAGCTACAAAATAATGAACACAAAAAAAATAAATAAAAACAAATTACAAATATAACAACAAATATTGGATCGTGATATTATTACAATCAATCATCCAAATATAGCGAAAAACAAATTACAAAAGTAACAAGTATAAGAAACAATTAACAAAAGTAACATATATTAAGGGCATGTAAACACCTTAGCAAGAGAAAGTTGGTAAACAG
>NW_028326814.1:0-24000 GCF_027475165.1 Benincasa hispida
TTTTTAGAAAAAATTTCATAAAGAGAAAAAATGTCAAACTATTTATAGAAATAGTTAAAAAAAAATTAATAAACATTGATAGACTTCAATCGAAGTTTATCATATAGTATCAATAATAGATTCCTATTAGCCTCTATCAAAGAAAATTAAATTTTGTTATAAATAGTTTCTCTTATTTTTCTATTTTTGAAACTCCCTTTTCTTTTAAAATTGGAAAAATATTAATATTTTTTTTTGTCCCTGTTTTTCTTTTCGCAACAAGATTGGCCTAAACAAATTGGGAATATTTGAACATGGTTTTTGGAAATAAAGTTTTGATAATTCTTTGCAGACTTTCATTTAATATTTTATATTTTCTTTCCTTTTTTCTTCCTTTTGTCTTCTTCGTCTAGATCCCTTCTCTATATTTCCTCCCTAACAACGATAATGCTCTCATTTCTTCTGTCTTCTTATATGACATACTTGTTAACAAACTTAAAATAGTTTTTCCTCTTTTTAAGTTGAAAACATTGACATGTTTGTGCTGGAAAAACATCTCCATCCAAATCCAACAAAGAGGCCCATTCACCATGTCAATCATCCTTAAACTAAGAACTTCGCTTCTTCAACTGACAAAATTTATACCGACGACACATTGTTTAAGACCCATGCATCTTCGATGTTCTAATTCTAAACATTTGAAAACCTTAAACTTAGACCTTCTATTCCTTTATGAGATAAGGTAGATGATGAATTTTTCTCCTTTTATGTGAAGGAGAAGGGTTTATGAGAGATAAATTGATTTTAGGTTTTTTTTTTTTTTTTTTTTTTTTACCAACAAGAGATTTAATGATGGAAACTGAGAATACATAATTATACTATCATTAAGTGTGCATTTAATGTCGTGTGCATTTGTATTACTTTTCACTACAAGAATTTGGACTTTTTCCGACGATGAAAACCGTCGGAGAAAGTCAAAAAATCGTCGGGACAATCTATCCTGACGAAAATCCAACCGTCTGTTGCATCGTCGGGAAAGCCTTGTTGGAAAAACCTTCTCCTATCCAAAAAAGCCTCGTCGTCGGAAAAAAAAGATATCTCAACGAAACATGGATGGGGACTTTTGTCGACCCTAAATGATATCGTCGGAAAAATTTATTTCTCACGACAGTAAGAATAATTTTTTATCGCTGAGAGAAGTCAGCTTCTACTGACGGTTCCTTTTGGCGTCAAGCGATAGTTACTTATCCTGACGCTCAATCTACGATTCGACCATCGGCAAAAATTATCCCTTTATCGATGATGACCTATTTTAGCGTTGGAAAAAAGGTAAAAACAAGCATGAACTTACACTTTTTTCCGACCCCTATACCATCGAGATTACATATTTAGGCGTTGGAAATATTTTTTTCTTTATTTACTAAATTTTATATCTTATTTTTTTTTTTTTTTTTACAAATGTCATACCTGTTTGAATCTTATGAATATCAAATAAACTAAAATAAAAATTGATAAAATTAATTAGATGTCTACAATATTAAATAATATCTAGAAAACATGTTTGAATCTAAAAATCCAAAATTAATACTAATAGTAAATATAACATAACATCCACAAATTCTTAACTCGAAATAACATTACATAATAACAAAGTACCTATAAAACACAATTCTATAACCTAACTTAGCTTGTCGGGAGATGCATCTTCAACATAAATCTCGAGATACCTATAAAATAAAATTTAAATAAGTTTAATGCTCAATATACCATATATCAATCTCAAAATGAATATAGAACTTAAAACTCAACTAAGAACATTAATGAATTGAAACAAACCACTCTGTTACACACCGTCCCAGATTACCCTTTAAACTAAAAAGGAGATGTACTGCAGCAGTATCAACCCTCTCGTTGGCCTTACTGTAAACCCCGAATTCTAAGTTTCCTATATAAGCATGTTTAGCCAAAGGAATGTTATATTAATTATTTGATAAGTGGAGATCCATGGTTACTAATAGGGGTTATGAAGGAAGGGAAGGAAAAACAAATTAATTGAAATAGCTCACTAATTGGAATTGGCCGGAAACACTAAGTGCGGGATGAGGTGGCGGCTTGACCATTGAACACGGGAGACGGCAGGAAGAATAAATGGAAGCGGAACTTCAGAAGCTCAGTTTTAGCAAATGACATGAACAAATTAAGTGAAATCAATGCCATTTGAAAGCTGAGGGAATCTAGTTTTCGAGGTTGTTTTGCTGGAGAAAGATCTCAGAAGGAGAAGAACAAAAGGTGAAGAATTTGCAGAAGGGGCAGATTCTCGGATTAATTAGGGCCCGGGGTGAAGATTGGAAGCTCCAGGTCAAACTACAAGGAATTTTCGGCTGATATTTTAAGGTAAGAAAGTTAACTCAATTCTAAACAAGTTTGTCGAAGGAAGTTTCTTAAAAAGAGTCCTGAATTTTGAGTTATGAATTTTTTAAGTTAAAACAGGAAATTTGTGCGTAAACACAGCTGCTTAGGAAGATTAAGCAGACAGTTCACTGTAGAGAGCGAGAGCGAGAGGTGGATCTCGCTAAGGACGGAAATCTCACTGGTTTTGCACTGAATCTCGCTGGAAGTGCCAAATCTCGCTGGTTTTGCACCGAATCTCGCTGGAAGTGCCAAATCTCGCTGGTTTTGCACTGAATCTCGCTGGAAAGTGCCAAATCTCACTGGGAATGGTAAATCTCGCTCATGAGGATGATCTCGCTCATGAGGGTGATCTCACTCATGATGATCATCTCGCTAGTAATATTGATTTTGTTGATAAAAGTTTCATTAGTAAACGAACTATCTAAGGCATTTTGCTGAGAATTCTAAGGAATCTAACCGATAATTATGTCATTTCAGGCCAAGAAGAGCTAGGAGAGGCATATAAACCGTTCAAAGCCCCGACAAGCTGTGAATGACTAAAATGAACTTAATGCTTTCAATACTTATGCATAAAGAACCATGTAAGTTACAGTGATGTTGATGATGAATTTATACTTCCTCAAGCAATAAATGTTTAATGAATAGCATGGCATATCTTCTCCCGCTTGTATATGTTTTAACGCATGCCAAGGTATGTTGTGAATTCATTACAAAAGTTAAGTTCCTATGTTGAAGATGCGTTCTGGAGGAAGGCTATGATGGAATGAGTCTTTGTGTAAATGGCATGCAATGAAACTTAATTTGATGCTAGGAAATAACCTAGTACTGAAGGACACGGAGAAGGTATCTGGGTAATAGTACCTAAGGTGTTGACGGTACTTAGAAAACTCCACGTGCACGTAGGTAGTTTTGAATGAGAGGCCGAAGTATGGGTCTCCTAGGCCATATACCAACAAAGGGAGCCCGAAGTATGGGTCTCTTGGCCGGTAACAGATGTTGGGACCTAGAGCAATGTATGCTCGTTCTCGACTAGGGAATAATGATGTTTAAGAGTAGTTATCAATGTTTATGTTTAGAGGAAGTTGCTTGAGATGCCCATCGGTATATTTACATGTTTATAGTAATGTAATGCATGGTTAATATGATTCTATAGTCACTCACTGGGCTACTAGCTCACAGATTTTCTATGTTTTCCTTTTCCAGGTAGCGGCCAAATTCCTCAAGGTTGATCCTGCTGTTGCTTGCCACTGAAAGGCCCGGCTTGTCAAGAAGAACTTAGGTTGATGGTCTGCCTATGTACACATGTTTTGAGAGGGACTAGGGCTTTGTTAGTGATGTTTGGGCCCAACTGTAAATATTTTACCTGTAGATGTTGTGTCATGACTATTTGCATGTGATTATATAATCTTATGTAGAACCTTATGGAGGCATGTTGTATGCGTACATTAATAATGTTTAACAGGTTGGTGTTTAGGTTAGAAAGCTTAGGTGGTAAGTGCTGATAGTAGGGCTAGTAACTGCTACCGTCACATCTTTTTCGAGATTAAAAGGGTAATCTGGAAAGGAGTGTGACAAGTTGGTATCAGAGCATAAGGTTTTGGGAATAAGAGGGAAAGTTCATGCAGAAGTCTAAGTCCATAAAGTGTGAGTCCCTAACATGTGTACATTGTAATAGGTGGAATGCCGAGGCAAAGTGACAGACAGAGTAGGCAGATAGGAGGCAGGAATACTGACCCTACCAATAGAGGCCCGGAGGTTAGTTAGGACCCATCAGGTGGAAAGAGGAAGGTGAACAATCCAGTGGGCCAGGAAGTGACGTCTGAGAAAGAGTCTAGTACTCTCCAGACAAGGGTAGATTCCCAGCTAGAAGATATAGTTTTTGACAGGATAGCGTAGAGGTTAGCAACCAGTGTGGGCTCAGTACGAGCCGACCCAGAGAAGAAATATGGCATTGAGAGGTTTAAAGCCCTAGGGGCTGTGACATTTGAAGGTATAGTGGACCCAGCTGAAGCCGAGTTATGGTTGGATGTAGTTGAAAAATCTTTCAATGTTATGAGCTGTCCAGAAGACAGGAAGGTAGGATTAGCCACCTTTCTACTACAGAAAGGAACGGAGAAATGGTGGAAGGTGATATCCGCCAGACGAGCTAGTACAGATGCGATGTTATGGCCTAAGTTCAGGAAGGCCTTTGAAGACAAGTATTACCCCAGCTCATTCCGAGATGCGAAAAGGGATAAGTTCCTCAGATTGACGCAGGGAACGATGTCAGTGGCAGAATATGAGCAGAAATTTATAGAGTTATCACAGTATGCTCTACCGATTATTGCTGAGGAAAGAGATAGATGCAGGAAGTTTGAACAAGGTTTGAGGAAAGAGATTAGAACTTTGGTGACATCTACGACTAATTGGCTAGACTTTAACCAGTTAGTAGAAACGGCGACACGAGTCGAGCGGAGTTTGGCAGATGATGAGCAGCTGCAAAGGGGCAGTGAGGCTGTAGTAGGACCAAGAGACAGGGGATCCCGACCTCCAGTTGCAATTCAGACTAGTGGAAGCCAATTCAGGGGTACGAGTTGGCAAGGATCCAAGAAGAGGAAATCGAGACCCTTGACCAGTGCAGTCAGCCGACCAGAGATACCACGAGCTGGTGAATCGATAGCCAGCACAGACAGGAAACCGATGTGCCCTAGTTGTGGCAAGAGGCATTTTGGAGTATGCTATGATGGCAGAGGGGTATGTTTCCAATGCGGACAAGCAGGGCATTTCAAGAGAGACTGTCCTCGGGTGAACAGGGAAGCCCCAACAGCACAGCAGACAACCTCCCAGACAGTTAACCAACCAAAGGGCGCTAGAAATCGAGACGAAGAGTCAAATGGTACCAAGCAGAAGGGTGTCGTAGGTCAACCCCAGCAACAAGGGCGAGTGTATGCCGTGACAAACCAGGAGGCAGCGGAGTCTCCAGATGTTGTGACCGGTAATGTCATATTATGTGGACAGTTTACTTATGTTTATGTGATAATAGTATAGGAATGTTATAAACATTGTGAAATGTTGATCAATGGTCAGGACTTTTATGTTGATTTACTTTCCTTGGATTTGTTAGAGTTTGATGCTATCCTAGGGATGAATTTCCTATGTAGATATCGTGCTTTAGTGGACTACTACAAGAAAGAAGTAATGCTAAAAAAATCAAGTGGCCAAGACGCAGTTCTGGTAGGAAGCAAAAGATTAACTACGGAAAGTCTAATATCAGCAGTGAAAGTTAGAAAGCTGTTGAGTAAGGGATGTAAGGCCTATCTGGCTCACGTAGTGATTGCCTCAAAGGAAAGAGCTGAACACAGAAGATGTCCCCGTGGTAAATGAGTTTCGGGATGTATTTCCTGAGGAATTATCGGGATTGCCACCCGATAGAGAAGTGGAGTTCACTATTGACTTAATTCCAGGAACAACTCCCATATCGCAGGCACCGTACAGAATGGCGCCAACTGAGTTAAAAGAATTAAAGGTTCAGCTGCAAGAGTTAATTGACAAGGAATACATACAACCTAGTGTATCGCCTTGGGGAGCTCCAGTGTTATTTGTAAGGAAGAAAGATGGTACATTTAGATTGTGTATCGACTATAGGCAGCTGAATAAGGTAACAATTAAGAATAAATATCCGTTACCATGCATTGATGATTTGTTTGATCAGCTAAGAGGAGCCACGGTGTTTTCAAAGATAGACCTGAGATCGAGTTATCATCAATTGAAGGTGAAGGAAGCTGACATTCCTAAAACCGCATTTAGAACAAGATATGGACATTATGAATCTCTAGTAATGTCACTTGGACTGACAAATGCCCCTACGGTATTCATGGACTTATGAACATGGTATTTCATCCCTACTTGGACCAGTTCGTGATAGTATTCATTGATGATATATTGGTATATTCTGGCAGTAGAGAAGATCATATGACCCACCTGAGGATAGTATTGCAGACACTGCGAGATAGGCAGTTGTATGCTAAGTTCAGCAAATGTGATTTTTTGTTAGATCGGGTTGTATTTCTCGGGCATGTTGTTTCAGCAAATGGTATTAGTGTAGATTCCCAAAAGACGGAAGCAATAGTTAATTGGGAATGACCCACGACTGTTTCAGAGATACGCAGTTTCCTAGGATTGGCAGGTTATTACAGGAGGTTTGTTGATGGTTTCTCTAAGATAGCCCTTCCATTGACGAACCTGACCAGGAAAGGCGTGAGGTTTGAGTGGTTGTCAGAGTGTGAGCTTTTCAGGAGCTGAAACAGAGGCTAGTATCAACGTCAGTGCTTACCTTGCCTGTTCCAGGTAAGGAATTTGAGATTTATTGTGACGCGTCTCGACAAGGATTGGGATGTTTGCTGATGCAGGATGGGAAAGTGATTGCATATGCATCTCGTCAACTTAAGAAGCACGAGAGCATTTATCCTACGCATGATCTAGAGCTGGCAGCAGTTGTTTTGGCTCTGAAGTTGTGGAGACATTATTTATTTGGAGAGCGTTGTAGAATACTCACAGATCACAAGAGCTTAAAATATATTTTTGATCAAAAAGAGTTGAATCCAAGACAAAGAAGATGGATTGAGCTAATCAAAGATTATGACTGTTCCATCAAGTACCACCCTGGTAAGGCTAATGTTGTAGCGGATGCACGAAGTAGGAAATCCTCGGGATCCAGGACCATTATTGGCTCAATGAGAGGAATGCTATTGTAGGAATTCAAGAATTCTAGAACCGCCTTATCAGTGGGACAGTCAGGAGGATTGATTAGCTACATTCCAGGTAAGACCTACCTTAGTAGAAGACCTTAAGCAGGATCAGTTGAAAGACCCTGATCTTCAGAAGTTTGCTAATGATGTAAGTAAGGGAATCAGAGTTGACTTTCAAGTGAGAGCGGATAATGTACTAGAAAAGGAGGGAAGAATGTGTGTGCCTAATAAGCTACGGCTTAAGCAAGCCATTCTGGAAGAAGCACATAGTTCTGCTTATGCTATGCATCCAGGGAGCACCAAGATGTATAGAACTTTGAAGAGATCTTACTGGTGGCTTGAGATGAAGAAAGACATAGCAGAATATGTTGATTGATGTTTAGTCTGTCAACAGGGAAACCTAAGAGACAAAGACCAGCAGGATTACTGAACCCACTCACAGTGCCTGAGTGGAAGTGGGAGCATGTGACAATGGACTTTCTGTTTGGATTGCCTAGGACGCCCTCGGGATACGATGGCATTTGGGTAATAGTCGATAGACTAACCAAGACGGCCAAGTTTATACCAGTAGAAGTTACTTTTACACTAGACTGTCTAGTTAAGATCTATGTAGATAGGATAATCAGTCAATATGGAGCCCAGTGTCGATAGTGTCAGACCAAGACTCGAGGTTTACTTCAAAATTCTGGCCTAGTCTACAGAAGGCTATGGGCACTAAACTGCATTTCAGTACGGCTTTTCATCCACAAACTGATGGACAGTCGAAAAGAACTATACAGATACTGGAAGATATGTTAAGAGCTTGAATATTACAATTCAAAAGAAGTTGGGATACGCAATTGTCGTTGATCGAATTTGCATATAACAATAGCTACCATTCTAGGATCGGAATGGCTTCCTATGAAGTGTTGTACGGCCGACCTTGCAGGACCCCAGTATGCTAAAACGAAGTCGGAGAAAGACAGTTATGGGGTCCGAAATTAGTTCAACAAACAACAGAGAATGTGAAGCTTATCAGAGATAATCTTAAGGTGGCTCGTGATAGACAGAAGAGCTATGCTGATAAGCAAAGAAGAGAACTAGAATTTGAAGTCGGAGATCGGGTATTTCTTCGATTGTTCCCATGGAAAGGAATTCTCCGATTTGGGAGGAAAGGGAAGTTAAGTCCGCGATACATTGGACTATATGAAGTTGTGGAACGGGTTGGTCCAGCAGCATATAGATTGCAGTTACCTATGGAGCTAACTTGTATTCACGACGTATTTCATGTGTCAATGTTAAGGAAGTATGTGTCTGATCCTATGCACATATTGGCAGCACAACCAATACAGCTCAAAGGAGATCTATCTTACGAGGAAGAGGCCATCGAGATTTTAGATAGGAAAAAACCAGGTACTCAGAAATAAGACAATTCCTTTGGTGAAGGTACTATGGCGTAATCATGGAATCGAAGAGGCAACCTAGGAACCTGAAGAACTAATGAGAGAGATATTCTCAATTTTTCGAATGATATATCAGGTAAATTTCAAGGATGAGATTTCTTTTAAGGGGGAGGTGATTGTAAACCCCGAACTCTAAGTTTTCTATATAAGCATGTTTAGCCAAAGGAATGTTATATTAATTATTTGATAAGTGGAGATCCATGCTTACTAACAGGGGTTATAAAGGAAGGGAAGGAAAAACAAATTAATTGAAGGAGCTCACTAATTGGAATTGGCAGGAAACACTAAGTGCGGGATGAGGTGGCGGCTTGACCATTGAACACGAGAGGCGGCAGGAAGAATAAATGGAAGCGGAACTTTAAAAGCTCGGTTTTGGCAAATGACATGAGCAAATTAAGTGAGATCGATGCCATTTGAAAGCTGGGAGAATCTAGTTTTCGAGGTTGTTTTGCCGGAGAAAGATCTCAAAAGGAGAAGAACAAAAAGTGAGGAATTTGCAGAAGGGGCAGATTCTCGAATTAATCAAGGCCCGGGGTGAAGATTGGAAGCTCCAGGCCAAACTACAAGAAATTTTCGGCTGATATTTTAAGGTAAGAAAGTTAACTCAATTCTAAACAAGTTTGTAGAAGAAAGTTTCTTAAAAAGAGTCTTGGATTTTAAGTTATGAATTTTTTAAGTTAAAACAGGAAATTTGTGCACAAACAAGCAGCTGCTTAGGAAGATTAAGCAAGCAGCTCACTATAAAGAGCGAGAGGTGGATCTCGCTAAGGACGGAAATCTCGCTGGTTTTGCACTGAATCTCGCTGGAAAGTGCCAAATCTCGCTAGGAATGGTAAATCTCGCTCATGAAGGTGATCTCACTCATGATGATCATCTCGCTAGTAATGTTGATTTTGTTAATAAAAGTTTCATTAGTAAACAAACTATCTAAGGCATTTTGCTGAGAATTCTAAGGAATCTAACCGAGAATTATGTCATTTCATGCCAAGAAGAGCTAGGAGAGGCATATAAACCGTTCAGAGCCCCGACAAGCTGTGGATGACTAAAATGAACTTAATGCTTTCAATACTTATGCATAAAGGACCATGTAAGTTACAGTGATGTTGATGATGAATTTATACTTCCTCAAGCAACAAATGTTTAATGAATAACATAGTGTATCTTCTCCAACTTGTATATGTTTTAACGCATGCCAAGGTATGTTGTGAATTCATTATAAAAGTTAAGTTCCTATGTTGAAGATGTGTTCTGTAGGAAGGCTATGATGGAATGAGTCTTTGTGTAAATGGCATGCAATGAAACTTAATTTGATACTAGGAAATAACCCAATACTGAAGGACACGGAGAAGGTATCTGGGTAATAGTACCTAAGGTGTTGACGGTACTTAGAAAACTCCACGTGCACGTAAGTAGTTCTGAATGAGAGGCCGAAGTATGGGTCTCCTAGGCCATATACCAGCAAAGAGAGGCCAAAGTATGGGTCTCTTGGCCGGTAACAGACGTTGGGAGCTAGAGCAATATATGCTCGTTCTCGACTAGGGAATAATGATGTTTAATGATGTTTAAGAGTAGTTATCAATGTTTATGTTTAGAGGAAGTTGCTTGAGACGCCCATCGGTATATTTACATGTTTATAGTAATGTAATGCATGGTGTAATATGATTCTATAGTCACTCACTGGGCTACTAGCTCACAGATTTTCTATGTTTTCCTTTTCCAGGTAGCGGTCAGATTCCTCAATGTTGATCCTGCTGCTGCTTGCCACTGAAAGGGCCGGCTTGTCAAGAAGAACTTAGGTTGATGGTCTACCTATGTACACATGTTTTGAGAGGGACTAGGGCTTTGTTAATGATGTTTGGGTCCAACTGTAAATATTTTACCTGTAGATGTTGTATCATGACTGTTTGCATGTGATTATATAAACTTATGTAGAACCTTATGGAGGCATGCTGTATGCGTACATTAATAATGTTTAACAGATTGGTGTTTAGGTTAGAAAGCTTAGGTGGTAAGTGTAGGCAATAGGGCTAGTAACTGCTACCGTCACATCTCTTTCCAGATTAAGAGAGTAATCTGGAAGGGGGTGTGACACATAATCACCCACCTCAAATTTTAATTCCCGTCGTTTTTTATCAGTGAAATTTTTCATACGATCCTGGGCCACCACCAGCGGTTCTTTCAAAGTGGTGAGCACATGGTCCCTTTCTATCAATTGTTGTTCAAGAGTCCCATTGACTATATCATAATTCCCAAAACCCAATAATGGCGGAAAATCACGCCCGAACACAATCTTAAACAACGTCGGTTGAATTGAAGCATGAAAGTTGGTATTATACCATGATTTAGCCCACAAGGTTAGACCAAGCCTTCGGTTTCTCACCACTAAAACAGCGTAAATACGTTTTGAGACATTTATTCACAATTTCGGTTTGACCATCCGATTTGGGCTAACAAGTCGTCTTGCACCTAAGCTGTGTACCCTACAGCCAAAACAATGTCCATAAATGACTAATAGAAATCTTGTCTCGATCGGAAACAATCAAACTAGGAAACCCGTGATGCCAGACCACTTCCTTGATGAAAGTTGTCGTAATAGCCTTAATTGAAAACGGATGAGAGACAAGGATAAAGTGAGCATACTTACTAAGGCAGTCCACCACCACTAAGATAGCATCAAACCCCCACCCTCAAGTCGGATGCGTCTGTCTAAACGACAAAGGCGACCTGGAAGACAGGTAATGCCAAAAATCGCAGTGGCAGTGTCATCATGGCATGCTTCAACCAGTCAAAAGCTAAAGTAGCTTCCTTGGTCCATTTAAAAGCACTCTTCTTCATCAAAGCATGCAATAGGGCAGCGATTAGGCTATACCCTTCAACGAAACGCCAATAATAGCCTGTGAGGCCTAAAAACCCACGTAATTCTTTCATATTGGTCGGTACAGGCCATTCCACCATCATCCGAATCTTCTCACTCTCTGCTTCCACCCTGTTGGCGAAAACCCAATGGCCTAAATACTGAATGTGCTCTCGCTCGAATTGGCATTTTTCATAATTAGCATAAAGTTGATGCTTCTTCAACACACTGAACACTACTGATAGATGTGCAAGATGGGTATGCATGTCCGGGCTGTAAACTAAAATATCGTCAAAGAAAACAAGTACGTATTTGCAAATGAGAGGGCAAAAAACCTAGTTCATTAAAGATTGGAAGGTCGTTGGTGCGTTTGTCAAGCCAAACAACATGACCGTGAATTCATAGTGGCCTTCATGCGTGCGAAACACCATCTGGACGCGGTCTTCTTCTACCACTCTAATTTGATGGTATCCCAATTTCAGATCCAGTTTGGAAAAGACCTTGGCCCCGTGTAGCTCATCGAGTTGCTCTTCAATCACCAGAATAGGAAACTTGTCCGAAATTGTAACCCTATTTAGGGCGCGGTAGTCCACACAAAACCGCCAGCTACCATCTTTCTTTTTTACAAGGATCACCAGGCTGGCATATGGGCTGACGCTTGGTCGGATTATTCCCTATTAAATTTTCAATCTCGCTTTAAGGGCATGGAGATACTTGAAGGGCCTTATGTTAATGGGGTCATGCCCTCCCTGGATAGAGATCCAATGATCCACGGCACACTTCGAAGGTAATCCTTTCGGCATGTTAAAGACAACTTCGTATTCAGTCAAGACCCGATAAAGCTTTGGGTTTCCCGTTTCTGTAATAAAATCGGAACTCTGGATTTCCAGCTCCTTAAACTCGATGAGAAAGCTTTGATCCTCCTCATCCCACATTCTTGATATCATCTTCAAAGAAATCTCCAAGCGAGCCAATGTGAGATCTCCGCTCAGCACTCTTCTAGAAGAACCCATGGTGAACGACATGCTAAGAGCCTTCCAATCAACCATCATAGCCCCCTGTTTCGGAGCCACTGCATTCCCAACACAAGGTCCAAATTTCCCAGTTCACTCGAAAGAAAATCCTCTTGTATCATGATCTTGGGCAGACAGACAATCACGGATTTACATATTCCTTTTCCCTTGACTGCCTCATCGAGGCTCAGGACCACTCCATAACTTGTGGTTTTTGTTAATGGCTGCTTCAAGTTATCCACTAGCCTTTGAGGTATAAAATTGTGCGTGGCCCTGCAGTCGATCAATATCACCACATCTTGTTCACCCATGAACCCTTTCAACTTCATGATTCAGGGTGTCGATAACCCTACAACAGAGTTCAAAGATAACTCGACGCGTAGGGGCACTTCCAACACTTCACTCGGTACCTTCGTAACCTTCCTGCCTTTTGTCAACATGTCTCCAGCCACCTCGTCAGAAAAAACTAATAGTCGAAGTTCCCAATTTTTGCAACAGTGCCCAGGGTTGTACTTCTCGCCACAACGATAACAAAGCCCTTTATCGTTCCCTCCTTGCATTTCCAAATCGGTCCAACAACGATACAACGGTTCTTTCTGATTTGACATCACTTTCTCAGGCAATGTGATCATACGAGTCATCATGCCCTCTTGTCCCTTCCCTGCCGATTTCGCATTAAATTTGGGCTCAACCCTCCTATCAGATTTCATTTCCCCAGATGAACCTAACCTAGGCTTGTCCTCATCCAAACTATCCTCTACTAATTGGGCCACAGCCATCATCTCTTCCAGCCCAACATGCCTAAAACAGGCCATTTCTGCTCTTATCAACGGTTTCAGCCTATTCAAGAATGTACTTTCTAACACCTCATCAGAAAGATGTGGAAGAGACGTCGACAACTCCTCAAATTTCTGGCGATATTCAGCCATCAAGCCTTCTAACCTCAAAAAACGTGCACACAGTGTTCCATCCCTAACCGGCCGGAAACGAAAGGGCAGTCGTTTCTTCAAGTCTCCTTAAGCTACCTTCTCTGATTTTTCTCCCAACAGTACCAATTTAAGGCCTACCTTTCAAAGCTAACCACAACTACGGTGAGTTTCTTTACCTCAGACAACTGGTGGAGTTGAAAATATCTTTCTGCTGGGAAGAACTATCCGTCAAGGTCTTCTCCATTAAAAACATGCATTTCCACCTTCTTGGACGTGATCCTCTCCCCGTCTCCTTCATCAAGCTTTCTCCTTGATAGCTCTCTGTCTTTCTGAGTTTCCTCAACCTCTGCCCCTTCCTCATTCCGCTCTCTGGTCATTCTCTTGCGGGCCACAACTTCAGTTCTAGACATTTCATTTCCTTCCCTATCGGGTTCCTCCAGCAACTCTTCTACCAAAACCTTCAACGTCTTTTGTATGTCCCGCATCTCTGTCGTTATTATGACCACTCCTTTCTCCAACTCCGGTAGTCTTTGCAACTCTTTTCTCAAACCACCCATCTCTGCCTCTGTTGCACTCAACCACTCCTTTTCATTTGCTTCTGTGTCCTATTCCTCATCCTTCCCAGGATGTTAAAGGTGCTTCGATACCACTTGTAAGGACACTAGGTCCCCTTCGTGATATTGATATTGAAATTACAATAATACAAGTCAACCGGCGGACTCGAGGGCACCGGACCTCTCTCAAGTTCACACTATCCAGTTAGTACATAAAATATTCCATAACCCAAACACCACAAAATATATATAAGTCAGACAACACAAGCAACCAGCCCAAAACATAACAAAAGATAATAAAGGCCCATTACTGACTAGGCCCAACATCAACAGGCCACTTGTTCCTTCTAACATAAGTTTTCATAATAGAAGCCATAACAATTTCCGAGCTCTAACGATAGAAAGTCATCAATGAAAGATCACTCCCTTACAGATTCCCTTGCCCTTGACTACTTCTCCCATGCCATTACTACCCCATAGCTAGTAGTCTCTAATAAGGGAAGGTCGATTGCCTCAACAACTCATTGTGCGATGAAGTTATGTGTGGCACAATAGTCCACAAGGACCATCACCTGATCATCGACCACTCCCTTTAACTTGAAAGTCTCGATGTCATCAAACCCACGAGAGTGACAGCTCCACAATGGGGCTAACTTGAAGCACTTGTTCATTTATTTCCATTTTGTCCATCTCGTCATCTTCCACTCCGTGAGCAAAAATCAACCGTCAAAGTTCTTTGTTTTAATAATGATGACCCTTTGAATAATTCTCGTCACACTGGTAACAAAGGCCTTTATCACATCTAGCTTGGAGCTCCAAGTCTGATAACTTTTTGTAGTTGTAGTCCTTTTGATTTATGAGTATCTTCTCTGCCAAGGTAATAGTGTGTCGTCATTCCTTCATAATTTTTTGTCATCGACTTTTTAACAGGTTTTCCATTGAACTTGGGCTCTTTTCACCCATTCGGGCCTTCGGTTACCTTAGCAGCTTCCATTTTATCCTCTATCAACTAGGCCATGTCCATCATATCATCCAGGTCCATTGCCTCATTAGTAAGACTTCAATTCGAACAACCTGATCCAACCCATTAGTGAATGTATTTTCTAAAGCACCCTCTGCCATGTTCAGCAACGACACCGACAACTTCTCAAACGACTGCAAGAACTCCGTCATCGTTCCTTCCTATTTGATTGCCAAGAATCGAGTGCACAGTGTCCCTTGTTGATGCGATCGAAATCAAGTCTAGATACGCTTCTTCAACTTTGTCCACGATTTAAACTTTTGATGGTTTCTCGCCCATCGAAACCAGTTCAAGGCTCTTCCCTCCAAATTCACTATTGCATTCTTCAACTTCTCTGTCTCTGTAAGCAAATGGAGTTCAAAACAATGCTCGGCTCAGCTCTAAAATACTACCCGCCCACGTCTTAACTGTTGAAAACCTATCTCTAATTTTTTTAACTTAATCCATTTCAGTCTTTCCCCATTCTCATGACGATTTGAGGTCTCCCCGTCCTCTGCCTCATCGATTGTTTTCATCACATCAATCTTTCTTACCTTTCTCTTCCCAGTTGACGCTTACGTTAGCTCAGATGTTTTCGAACGTTTTCAATCCCCATACATCTCCTTAATCATTGCGTCCAACGAATGGATCTCATCATTTATCTTCTCAATCGACTTCTCCATAACAGGAAGTCTTTGAAGTTCTTTCTTTATTCCTCCGAGATCATCCTTGTAGCATTCAATCATTCTTCAAACTATTTCTACGTCATCTTTGACCATCGCCCCAAATTTTTGAACGGCTATGATACCACTTGTAAGGATACTCCTTACTATGATATATATTTCCAAAATAACGAACAACGATCACAAGTTCCAAAATGGATCACAAAACTATTCTTCCCTAGAACAAACATAAAGATAAAGGAAAATAAAAGATAATCCCCAGCCAATTCAGAGGAACTAATCTTTCCCAAAAGACTCTTACAGTCCTTTTTATACAAAATCCTAGATAAGGACACCCTCACCCTTTCCAAACATTATAATGACATTCTCTCTTGCTCTTACATTGCTACACTGCTATACACTACTTGTCTGGGTGAAATACCCTTCTTGCCCCTCCTAGAATAAACTTTCTTAACCAGAGGCCAAACAGATATTTGTATGAATCGAGAAATTTTTAGTTCTTATTATGTCTATGAAGTTTTTCTTTTCGCTTTTTTTTTTCCTCCTCCTTTTGGTTTTGGCGCTTGTATTTTTTAGCATTGATCTTTTTCATTACTCTAATAAAAAATTGCGTTTCTTATTCTTAAAAAGAACAGAGTGCTCTAAATATAAGACTGCATGATAGGTACCTGAGTTCTGAAATCAGTAAGCATATTTATTTTATCTTTCACGTCAGTCAGGGCCACGAGAACTTGTTGAGCCATAGATCTGTCATCCCAGAAAGAGCTATCAGCAGCCTTAGATTCCAAGTCTGCAAGTTCTTGGTCCAACTGTAACAAACCGGCAGAGTTCCTTATCTCTTCCACACGCTCTGAGGTTGTTTCCACTTCTTTCCTTAATAAATAAAAATCTGTCAGCAACAAGAAGCACAGGTTATATCACTTCCATTGTGCTGAAAACACCACTGAATCTAAAATGGATAAATGGGAATTAGATGCATCCAATACAATTGATGTGAAATGTCAAAATCTGGGGCAACAAACACCCTGTTGGGTCTTAAAAATAGTTGCAATAGATATTTTAAGGATGTTAAAATAATAAAAAGGCTTAAGCAATTTGTCATTCAAGTGAATATTCATAAAGCAGCATTTAAAATTGAACGTCATTTAACACAAACATTGACCACAATTGACGAAGATACAACTAATAAGTCACTTATTCTTATGTCAACCCATTAAAATGGTTTAACAACCATTCAAGGAACCAAGGGCGACCTAATAGTGACCAAATTTTAATGCTTGGAAAAGCCTAACGTTTGAAGTCAAACATGTCACAGCAATATTTATTTGACCTGGGCACGAGATTATATGAAAGCAAAAAAAATAATAATAATAAAAATAAAGGGCATTATATCTAATAAAGATTTTATCATCTTCCATAACTGGAAATGTTGGATACCTGATAAGAAAACAATTTTCTTACTAAACTATTGTTCGAATTACAAACTTTCATCCTCAAAGAATTTTCAATTATATGCCTAGTTCTTGTTTTTTTTTTTAAAACGGAAACAATTCGTTAATTTAAGAGAATATCGAGCAAAAGCCCAAAGTACAAGAGGATTATACAATGAGCTAAATAACAACCAAAAACCAAAACGGATCAGCTAGCGCACCCGGGCATCTCAACTAGGTTGACACCCCCTTAGTGCCCTCATCATATTCAATAATTATCTAAGACAAGCTTAAAGCTTGCATAGCTTCTTTACATTCCCAAAAGGACAAACAACGGGGCTAATAATTAAATAAACAATCTGAAAAAACAATGAAAAAACTAAGAAAACCACTTGATGCTGAAGAAACTAAATCCCGTCACTTGGGAGGGAGGCAAACACCCTCCAATTGAGATTAAATTCTGATAAACTGTAGGCATTAAAGTGCTTGGAGATCATACACCAAGAAGAAGCTAGCCAACGGGCTGATTCGAATCGATCTTGACATCCAAGTACCTTATCATGGAACACCCTCTGATTTCTTTCAAACCAAAGGTCAGCCAGCAATGCCTTTACAGCATTCCATCACAGAAAATTGTTGGGTTTGGGAAGGTCTATACCAACTAACAGCTGCTGCAAGTTGCCCTTAAAGTCATTACACATAACCCATGAGATGTTGAAGAAGGACAGCAACTTATTCCAACACCAAGCTGAATAGAAACAATGAAAGAAAAGGTGGAGGGAGTCTTCTGACCAATTTAGACACAAAGGGCATATTGAAGGAGAGATCTTGTTGGCGGCCATCTTACTTTGCAACACCGAGGCTACATTCAACTGCCCACTAAGCATTATCCATACAAGAATGTTAATTCTTCTTGGGCTGCAAGTCTTCCATAGGGCCGAGAATAGAGATTTATCCATTGGGGAGAAGTGGGAAAGGTATTCTAAGTGAGTTGACCGTAAAGAGTCCCGAGGCTGAGATAGACCATACCTTGCTATCAACAAATTCTGAAACTTTCCTTGTTGCAATGACCCCAAGCAAATCTTGAAAGGAGGTGATTTCATCATCTTTAAGCAATCGGCGAAAGGTGATTATTGACCAAGCTGCCAAATTGGTGTCCCAATGGTCAACAACCGAACCGTTTGGTAACAAAGATATTCGGAAGAGATTTGGGAATAAGGAACGGAAAGGAGTCGCTCCCACCCAAGGTTCCAGCCAAAAACCAATTCTTCTACCATTTCCAAGCTTAAGAGTGGCCAACGATTCAACTTTTAGCCAAGATTTAGATATACTAATCCAAGGGCTTCTCAGACTTCTACCCCCTTTACCTGTCGTGTGTCAATTGAAAGGGTCCGTGCCATGGATGCTTCTGATAACTTGCCCCCAAAATGAGCCTTCTTCTTTGAAGAACCTCCAGCCCCATTTAGCAAGTAGGGCTTGGTTCATAAATTTGAATCCACCAAGGCCGAGGCCTCCATCTGACAATGGTTTTTGAACCATAGCCCACTTCACCAAATGATTTAGCTTGCTGCCATTGTGCCCTTCCCAAAAGAAATTTCTTATGATTCTCTCCAATTTCGAAGCAACTCCTTCCGGCAATATAAATATGGACATGAAGTGTGTTGGGAGGTTAGATAGAACTGACTTGCATAATGTGACTCTACCTCATCTAGAAAGATTGAAACTCTTCCATTTATCCAATTTGGCTTGGAAGTTGTCCAAAACTGGTTGCCAAAAAGATAGCTTCTTCGGGTACCCTCCTAGAGGCAGCCCAAGATAGAGGATTGGAAGCTGATCAGCCTTACAATTTAATGCAGCAGCCATTGAAAGCGACTCTTTTTCATCCACATTTACACCATAAAGAGCTGATTTATCCCATTTACCTTCTACCCTAAGCACCATTCGAAAAACCCCACCGTTTGCTTTAGTTTTGCAAGCATGCTGCTGTCATACTTACAAAACAAGAGCATATCATCCGCAAATTGAAGGATGGAGATCTGGATTTTATCTTTGCCAACCACAAAACCTTCATATAGACCGGCTTGAATGATCTCAATCAAGAGCTTTGCCGCCACTCCTTAAGGCAAAAAACTGCTTATGATCTTCCCCCTGAACCAAAGCACTTAAAACTTCACTTACTAGAAGGAAAAGGAAAGGTGAGAGGGGATCACCTTGCCTAATGTCTCTAGTGGCAGCCACTCTTCCCCTTGGTTTTCCGTTGATGAACACAGAAAACATTGGATTTTTAACACAGCCCAGAATCCAATCAATCCATTTCTGATCAAAGTTTTTGCTTCTCAACACCTTTTCTAGGAAATCCCAATTCACACGGTCAAAGGCCTTCTCCAAATCAAGTTTGAGGATCCATCCTTTCTTCTTTTTCACTCTATACTCTTCTACAGCATCGTTAGCAATGAGGATGGGGTCTAAAATTTACCTTCCTTCAATAAAGGCACTTTGGGAAGAGGCTATAATGGCATTACCAATTTTAATCTTTCAGCTAGCACCTTTGCAACAACCTTATATATCACTGTAGTTAAGCTAATTGGCCTGAAGTCACTTACTTTGACTGCTATTTTCTTCTTTTGAATAAGACAAATGAAGTTTTCCTTTATGCAAGCATTTAGCTTACCATTATTATAAAAATCTTCAAAGGTCAATGCAGATTATCCTTGATCAAGTGCCAAAATTTCAGCAGAAACTCCACTGTGAAACTATCGGGTCCTGGTGCTTTACATTTTCCTAGTTTCCTTACAGCAGCCTTGATTTCTTCAGGAGAGAACTTGGCATGTAAGTTTATGTTCTGAGTAGCATTGATACAAGACCAATCAAGGTTCAATGGAAGATGCCTTAAACCCGGAGACTTCAGGAATATGTTGCTGTAAAAATTCAGGATTAGATGTTCTATCTCTTGAAAGGAAGTTGTTGGCACCCCTTGATCATATTAATTCAGCTATGAAATTTCTTCTCTTCTTTGCAGCTAAATACTTATGGAAAAAGCTTGTGTTCTCATCTTCCAACTTCAACCAATTCAACTTACTTTTCTGAATTTAAATTAATTTCCTCCAACCTGTAAAGAAACATTAAATCTGACTTTAAAGTGGATCTAAGTGCCAATTCACTGTTATCAAGGGTAGAACAATCAGCAAGAGCATCCCATTTTTCAATTTCTTTTAACAGTCCCTCTTCTTTGCTTCTTTGATCTTTCTGAAATTTAGAGTACCACTCCTTTACTGTTGCCTTTACACATTTCAATTTCTGATTAAGGGCAAAACCAGCCCACCCTTGAATGTTGCTACTAGACCAAGCTGATTCGATGATTTTGACGCACTCCTTATTAAACAACCAGTTGTTACAAAATCTAAAAGGGGAAGGACCCCAGCTCAACGACCCCGCTTCTAGCAAAATTGGAAAGTGATCCATCTTACTTGTCTGTTGGCTCTAGAGTTCTCAAACAACTCATCCCACGTTTTGGTGATGAAAAATCGATCTAAAAGAGATCTTGAAGCTAAAACACCTTCCCTAGACCAAGTGAAGTTGCTATTTCCCAACCGTAACTGCAAAAGATTGGCTTGGTCTATAAAGTTATTAAACTTCCCCATTCCTTTAGTGCTGCCCAACGGATATCTTTCATGTGCCCATCTTGTGATAAAATCTCCCCCGATACACCATGCTTCTACACAATAAAATGAAAGAAATAAAAGCTCTGGCCACGTGAATTTTCTCTCTTTGAATCATTTGGTCCATAGACATTAGTGATCCAGCCAGTCTTATTGCAAACAGTGATGCATTTTACTGATAACGAATACTCCCCCTTCAAACTTTCAATAACTGAGATCAAATTCTTATCCTATAGAGTCAATAATCCACCTGAATAACCATAAGATTCCACAAATTCCCAGCCTATATCTTTAGAACTCCACAAGCTTTTGATGAAACTCACTTCAAAGCTGTCTTTTTTTTACTCTTGAATTAGAACTACTGTAGGATTAATTTTCTTTAGAAAATGCTTGAGAGCTAACCTTTTGTTAACATCTTTCAGGCCTCTAGTATTCCACTACACAATTCTCATGATTCAGACTTAAAGGAAGGATTGTAGCCTCAACTTTTAAACATTAATCAAGGATGAGATGACAATCCTTGACAATTGAGGTTAAATGAGCTGCAAGATCACAAGGAATGGCTGGAAAAATTGAACCAACCACCTCTAAAAAATTGTCATCCTCTGTCTGAAACAGGGGTTCAAATCTTGAACTATAGGGTCCTCTTTACTCTTTTCTTCTGAAAAACCAACTGATCTTGCCCAAACCTCTTCTTCACTACTCACACTGAAAGGAAAATCAATGAGAACCTCCCCTTTATCTGCTGGGAACTCCCCCGGATGGGTTGTGGAACCTCTCAAGGATGTAAGCTCTGTATTAGGTAATGAAAAAACAGAGTGTTCAAAGAGAGTAGGGAGAGGAGAAGGGGAGCCTGGCCTGAAACATTGAGGCTGTCCTTGAATTTGGGTGCATTGGGCTTCTAATAAATCCAGGTTGTGAATTGCCACTGACTTGGCTTTAAAGCTTGGTTTCTTGGATGAGTCCTTGGCTAACTTTCTTCTGATGAAATGTAGGGAATGATTTAAAAAGGCAGGGGGGATACTTGAATTTGTGCTAACGTTTAGCCCCTGTTTTGCTTGCCTATGGCGCTTATTTACTGCAGGGAGGGAGGAGGAGTGCCGAGGAGGGGGCAAGGACTTTTAGGGCTAGCTCAAAGGCCGACTGAAATAGAGGAGCCGGATTTTTAGTGAAAACAGGGGAGGGAGACTTACCCGGACTGGAACAGGGGAGCAGAGCAACAGCCTTGGAAGACGAAGGGGCAAATTTGCTGCTTGAGAAAATCACTGTTGATTGCTTCGAAATAAAATTAACTTTAATTCCTAGACTTTTATTTTTTTGAATAGGTGACTGTTCAGATTCCTTAGCCAAGGGTCTGGATACCCCATTAAAGGCTCCCTTCTCTTTCTTCTTAAAGGATCTAGGCACCTTTTCAACTTTTTCATTAAAGTGCAGTGACTCTTCAACTTCTTTCACAATAATCGTTTCACTTGCAGGGTGTTGGACAACTTCCTCGACAGTAAAAGAGGCGGGGGTGGTTGGATTCTTTGTAAATAAACACCTTGCAAGGGAAGAATGAGACTTTTCGACTTCTTCTGTGTAAATTTCATCTCTTTGCAGGGGTTCTTGGACCGATTCGGGTTCCTTGAAAAGGTGGGTTTGGAATGTGAAGAGACAAGGAAATTCCATTCCAAAATATCCAATTTGAAATTAACTCCATCTTTAATTACATCGTTTAACCTAACAAGGTCAATAGGATTAGAAAAGTCTTTAAATAATAAATTCCCCACTGCCTTAGAAGGAACTTCTAAACATTCGACATCTCCAAAATTTAGAAAAAAATTCCCACGAATTGCATCCTTTATTTCGATTGTGGCTGGCATAAATCCACATAGGTTTCTTCTAACTTGAATTTTGGCTTCCAAACAATTAGTTAGGTTAAGAGTTTCTGAGGCAATTGATTCCAAACCCCCAAAATAAGCACCTATGACTTCAAAGGTATTTCTTCCCCAAAATTCCAATGGAAGATTCTTGATTGAAATCCAACCACCAAAACCTTTCATCACAGAGGCTCTTGCATTTTGGGATTCCACTTTTCGAACAGCAAGTGAAAAGGATCAACCGACTGCCATTTGCCCGGATTTGATATCAAAGTGGCCAAATCACCATTGCTGACTTTGATTAAAGCTTTATCTGCAAACAGAGGATTGATAGTGACACTGGTTTTAAAGGCCTCACTCAATACCTTCGAGATATCCTTCCATTAATTGAAGACTAAAAGCCTTGAGATGAGCCATAAACTACTCAAATCTTCTTTGAGAACTTCATGATCTTTTTTAATCCAATAAGAACCCTTTTCTTGATTTAATTGACCTTGACTATAGGATTTTTGAATTGCAACATATTTAAACTTTGAAGGCTTTAGATATGGTTGAGAGAACCTACCTTTCACCACTTCTGAGAAACTCTTCACTTGAGGGGCTTCCTAAGCTGAATTATCTTTAAAGATATGGATGTTGGCATCAATCATTTCCTTGAACTCTTGCCAACCTGAGCATCCAACCCCATAAGGAACATGAATATTCTTTCTTCTCCCTGTGGTAGGCCACACTGCACATTCTACAAACCAATTGCCTTTGACTCTGAATTTGGCTAGACGTATGAAACTCTCATCTACTCTTTCTTTTAACAAAAAGAACTCGGCCGTTGAGGCAAACAAAAGTTTTCTGAAGCTTTCTTTTAGCCAATTGGCTACTGCTAAAGAGAGGAACAAGGACTGACCTTTTTTCAAATCTTCCACTATGAATCATGGACCCTCTTGCCACATACAAAAGAAATGACCCAATATGTTACAGCTTTTAATCCATGACCGGAAAGCACTCCTATCAAGGAGTCGAAAGGTCTTTACACAAAATGCTCCCTTTTACTCGAACCAGTAAGAGTTAAAAGACAGGGCTGGAAACAGGGCAAGAAAGGAGATCGGAGGAAGTGAAAGAGCCCGGAGGGGGCAGAGGGAGAGGGGTGGGAGAAGCGGTTAGAGGGAAGGAAGGCTAGGGAGGGCATGGTGAGCTCCAGTGGGGTGGTCGGAAGGGGGGAGGCTGCCTAGTTCTTGTTAGTTTTACTTCCGAGACCTTTACATCGGAGCGTTAGTTAATAATTAGTATTAAAAAAATAAATTTAAAAGAAAAAAAAGCATAAAGGCAACAGAGGGTGTTCAATAATTAGAACAGAACATCATGAACACGGTAGTTTCAGTCTGGGAATTGAAATATTGTTTTTAAGAGAACTAAACATACCTTGCATCGCCCATTCTCGCGTATCAGCATCGATCGCCTCGCC
>NW_028326815.1:0-27000 GCF_027475165.1 Benincasa hispida
TTTACGAAGAGACTTGAATAAGACTTAAGAAAATTTTGGTGTATAAGAGCTGAATGAGGTATCTTAGAGAAATCTAGGAAAAGAACATTGCGGTCGACTTGCTAAAGGAAATCTTTAGCTTATGCTTGAGGACAAGCATTGTTTAAATTTGGGGGTGTGATAACCGGCAAAAATGCACGTTATCATAGTGCTAAGTTCTTAAACAATGCCAGCTTGCATTGATAAAATGTGTTAGATTGCATCCAAAAAGCATTAAGTTTATTACATTGCAGTCGCATGTGTTCATCGCATAGAAACAGTTGATTTTTGTATTTTTATACAGAATATGCGTTGACACAAGGCGAAAAGAGCGACCACAGGAAATCATTGGTCGAGCGCAGCATTACCACAAGGCTTTGCGGTGATTTGTGTTCGAAAACATCTTCTTAAGAAGGACTGCTGCAAAGAGTCGGCGTAACTTGGTGGCCGCATCTAGGTGAAAGGCATAATTAATCACGATAGGACAGCAAGCTGATGACGGTCGAATTCGAATTAAGTTGACAGCCGCTAACGATAACAAGTACATTCAGCTTTTCAGTGACAGATATTCGGCGCATCAATCAGGGAATTAAAGCCATCCCATCTGTGCAATCATAAGAGAGAAGTCGCCTTTCACCCGAAGCTCTATAAATACCAAAGGCATCCTTCAGAAAAAGGGTTAACCTATTCACCCATTTAAGAACTAATTTTCCTTTTTATTTTAAGGCGGAGCAAGAGAAAAGTAGAGATGCCAGAGATCATCCAGGGCAACTCGAAAGAGAACCCTGAGGCGTAGAAGTAGAGAGCGGGCCGACTCTCGCGAGAGCGAGATTATCTTTTGAACACGAGTAGAAAAGACAGTGTAAAAGCATGGGAAGCAAGAGATTGCTACCAGGTTCTTTATTCTATTCTTGCATTGTTGTTTTGTACTTCATCTTTATATTTATACAATGGAAGTTCTTATTCTACATCTGTTCCCTCTCTTAGTACGCATGAGTTAGCTAAACTAGTCGGATGGGTTGAGAAAAACTAAGTTAACATGACCTAGGATTTTCATTGCTTGCGATTGTCTTGCTTTATGTTGTACCAAACATCCTGTTAGAGCTACTCGAGAGAGAGTCTAAAGAAAGAACCTAAGACTTGAGAGAGCTAGGTTAGAATCTAGACTCAAGAGAGCAAGATTAGAACTGCATAAACAAGAGATAGGGACTTAGAGATAAGCTCTGTTTTCCAACATGCATCGTATGCACCCTAGAGATAGGTATGATATTATATGGTCGCCTTGTTTGTGTTTGTGTCATTTCGTCATTGAATAAATAAGAATAGAGGCTTATGTGTAGGTCCTATAGACTTATCGCATATATCACATTCGTTCTAGAATTAGAAGCCGTAGAATTCGCTTCGAAAGATGGCTTACTATTGTATGTGTGTTGCATGATTGCAAAGCATGAACGCATCCTAGGAAGTGTTAGCCAAAACCCTTCTCAACCCGTTCACCGCATATTCATCATATCTTCCGTTTTATCAACTCTTTTCAAACTTCGCCGCATTTGTTTATTTTTCATTACCACAAACAACAACCTCACAACTATTGATTAATTTGGTTACCACAAAGTTTTCCTAAAAATTACCACTGCAACCTGTTTTCCCAAGTCCCTGAGTTCAACCCTGGACTTACAGGAACTTAGTGGGGTTTACACTTGGATTCCACTGAGAAAACTTGAGTGCTCAACGCATTTTTCACCATCGCATTTCATCTACAACTCCACATCATAAAATAACGTATCACCCGCCGGAAAGTTCGCGCAGGGGCACCCTACTGGACCTGATAGTCGTTTGGGGCACCAAACGAGCTCCGTTCCCAAACCCGTCTGTGCGCACGACTTTTTCTCATCGTTCTGAACCTCTAGGTTCATTTTCAGATTTTTGCCCGCCGGGAAGTTCGCGCACAAAAATTGGGCCCCAGGGCACCCCCGGTGGGCCCGATAGCCGTTTGGGGCACAAAACGAGCTTCGTTCCCAAAACCATCTCCGCACACAGCTTTTTCTCATCGTTCTAATCCCCTGGGTCTATTTTCAGATGTTCGCCCGCTGGAAAGTTCGCGAACAAAAATCAGGCCTCGGGGCACCCCCGCCGGGCCTGATAGCCTTTTGGGGCATCAAACGAGCTCCGTTCCCAAAATCGTCTGCGCGCACGACTTTTTCTCATCGTTTTGAACCCCTGGGTCTGTTTTCAGATTTTCGCCCTTCGGAAACCTCGCGCACAAAAATTGTGCCCGGGGGCACCCCCGTCGGGCCCTATAACTATTTGGGGCACCAAACGAGCTCCGTTCCAAAAACCGTCTACGTGCACGACTTTTTCTCATCGTGAACCATTGGGTCTGTTTTTAGATTTTCATCCGCCGGAAAGTTCCCGTACAAAATCTGGGCACCATGGCACCGCCGAAGGGCTCGATAGCCTTTTGCGGCACCAAACGAGCTCCATTCCCAGAACTGTCTGTGTGCACAACTTTTTCTCATCGTTCGAAACCCGTGGGTTTGTTTTCAGATTTTTGCCTGCCGGAAAGTTTGTGCAAAAAAATTGGGCCCCGAAGCACCCCCGTTGGGCTCAATAGCCGTTTGGTGCACCAAACAAGCTCCGTTCCCAAAATCGTCTGCGCGCACGACTATTTCTCATCGTTCTGAACCCCTGGGTCCATTTTCATATTTTCGTTCGATGGAAAGTTCGTGCACAAAAATTGGGCCCCGGGCCTCCCCGGTGGGGTCCGATAGGTGTTTGGGGCACCAAACGAGCTCCGTTCCCAAAACTGTCTGCGCGCACTATTTTTCTCATCGTTCTGAACCCCTGTGTCCGTTTTCAGATTTTCGTCTGCCGTAAAGTTTGCCAACAAAAAATGTGCCCCGAGGCACTCCCATAAGGTTCGATAGCTGTTTTGGGCGCCATACGAGCTTCGTTCTCAAAACCGTTTGCGCGGACGACTATTTCTCATCGTTCTGAACCCCTGGGTCCATTTTCAAATTTTCGCCCGTTGGAAAATTCATGCACAAAAATTGAGCCCCGGGGCACCCCCGCTGGGCCCGATAGCCGTTTGGGGCACCAAACGAGCACCATTCCCAAAACCGTCTGTGCGCACGGCTTTTTCTCATCATCCTGAACCCCTTGGTTCGTTTTTAGATATTCACCCGCTGGAACGTTCACGCACAAAAATTGGGCTCCGAGGCACCCATGCTGGGCCCGATAGCCGTTTGGGGCACCAAACGAGCTCCGTTCCCAAAACCATCTGTGCGTGCAACTTGTTCTCATCGTTTTGAACCCCTGGGTCCGTTTTTTGATTTTCGCCCACCGAAAAGTTCGAGCACGAAAATTGGGCTCTGGCCACCCCCGCCAGGCCCATAGCTGTTTGGGGCACCAAACGCGCTCCGTTCCCAAAACCGTCATCGCGCACAGATTTTTCTCATTGTTTTGAACCCTTGGGTTCGTTTCATATTTTCTCCCGTCGGAAAGTTCGCGCACAAAAATTAAGCCCCGAGGCACCCCCGTCGGGCCCGATAGCTGTTTGGGGAACCAAACGAGCTCCGTTCCCAAAACCATTTGCGCGCACGGCTCTTTCTCATCGTTTGGAACCCCGATCTATTTTTAGATCTTCAACCGCCGGAAAGTTCTCGCACGAAAATTAGGATCCAGGGCACCTCGCCGGGCCTGATAGCGATTTGGGGCAACAATCGAGCACCGTTCCCAAAACCATCTACGTGCAGGACTTTATCTCATCGTTCTGAACCCCTGGGTTCGTTTACAGATTTTCGCCTGCCAGAAAGTTCGCGTACAAAAACTGGGCCACAGGGCACCCCCGAAGTGCCCGATAGCTTTTTGGGGCACCAAACGAGCTCTGTTCCCGAAACTGTCTGTGTGCACAACTTTTTCTCATCGTTCTAATACCCTGGGTTCGTTTTCAAATTTTCGCCAGCTGAAAAGTTTGCGACAAAAATTAGGCCCCGGGGCACCCCCGCCGGACCTGATAACCTTTTGGGGCAACAAACGAGCTCCATTCCCAAAACCGTCTGCGCGCACGACTTTTTCTCATCATTTTGAACCCTTGGGTAGTTTTTCAGATTTTCGTCCATCGGAAACCTCATGCTTAAAATTTGTGCCTGGGGCACCCCTGTTAGGCCCGATAGCTGTTTGAGACACCAAACGAGCTTCGTTCCCAAACTTGTCTACGCGCACGACTTTATCTCATTGTCCTGAACCCCTGGGTCTATTTTCATATTTTCGCCCGCCGAAAAGTTCGCTTAGTAAAAACTGGGCGCCAGGGCACCTCCAATGGGCCCGATAGCCGTTTGGTGCACCAAACGAGCTCTGTTCCCAGAACTGTCTACGCGCACGATTTTTCTCATCGTTTAAAACCCGTGGGTCCGTTTTTCAGATTTTTGCCCATCAGAAAGTTTGTGCACAAAAATTGGGCCCCGAAGCACTCCCGTCGGGCCTGATAGCCGTTTGGTGCACCAAACGAGCTCCGTTCCCAAAATCGTCTGTGCGCACGGCTTTTTCTCATCGTTCTGAACCCTTGGGTTCATTTTCATATTTTCGCCTAATGGAAAGTTCGTGCACAAAAATTGGGCTCCGGGCCACCCCGATGGGGCCCGAAAGCGTTTGGGGCACCAAACGAGCTTCGTTTCCAAACCGTCTGCGCGCACGGCTTTTTGTCATCGTTCTGAACCCCTGGGTCCGTTTTAAGATTTTCGCCCGCCGGAAAGTTTGCGCACAATAATTGTGCCCCGGGGCACTCCCATAAGGCTTGATAGCTGTTTCGGGCACCATATGAGCTCCGTTCCCAAAACTGTCTGTGCGCACGATTTTTTCTCATTGTTTTGAACCCTTGGGTCCGTTTTCAGATTTTCGCCCGATGGAAAGTTCTCGCACAAAAATTAAGCCCCAGGGCACCCCACCGGGCCCGATAGCCGTTTGGGGCACCAAACGAGCACCGTTCCCAAAACCATCTACGCGCATGGCTTTTTCTTATCGTTCTGAACCCCTGGGTCCGTTTTCAAATTTTCGCCCGCCGAAAATGTTCGCGCACAAAAATTATGTCTCGAGGCACCCTTGCCGGGCCTGATAGCCGTTTGGGGCACCAAACGAGCTCCATTCCTAAACCCATATGTGCCCACGGCTTTTTCTCATCGTTCTGAACCCCTGGGTTCGTTTTAAGATTTTCGTCCGCCGGAAAGTTCGCGCATAAAAATTAGGCCCCGGGATACCCCCACCGGGCTCGATAGCTGTTTGGGGCACCAAACGAGGTACGTTCCCAAAACCATCTATGCGCATGAATTTTTCTCATCGTTCTGAACTCCTAGGTCTATTTTCAGATTTTTGCTCGCCGGAAAAGTTTGCGAACAAAAATTGGGCCCTAGGGCACTCCCCCCGGGCTCGATAGTCGTTTGGGGTACCAACCGAGCACCGTTTCCAAAATCGTATGCGCGCACGGCTTTTTCTCATCGTTCTGAACCCCTTGGTCCGTTTTCAGATTTTCGCCCGCCGGAAAGTTCGTGAACAAAAATTAGGCCCCGGGCACCCCCGCCGGGCCCGATAGCCGTTTGGGGCACCAAATAAGCACCGTTCCCAAAACCGTCTGCGCGCATGACTTTTTGTCATCTTTCTGAACCCCTGGGTCCATTTTCAGATTTTCACTCGTGATAACTTGTAGAAATACAAGTTATTTATGCCACCTTATCTAGATATTGCAGCCAAAAGATATTGAATATGCACAGATTGTATGAAAAATAGCTTAGAATTACAATAATTATAAATTATCACAATTACACCCACTAACACCATAAAGATGGAAGGCAAGGAGAATTGTACGCTGTTTTGCAGGAAACCAAGTCACCGCTTGCGATGAAGGCTCACGAGAAATTGGTCAACGCATCTCTGTCACATTGTGCACGTCAACCAACAATGAAGAGACGATTACTGCAATGACGGCGCAATGCGACAGTCGATCCAAAGTTGTATTTCAACCGCATGCGGTAATAAAAACAACACCGCATGCGAACACCCGATCGAAAGATGCAGCTGAACAATGCAAAAGTGGAGGATTGCGACATATGTACAACTAACGGTTTTGCAGATTTGACGGTCTGGTTGCATATTAGAAGGAATAATTATTCCTCCATCTTTGGAATTACCATAACAAAAAGTGGGGACCACAAGGCCGAAGTCAAAGACCTTCACCTATAAATACCCCCATAGATTTCAGAGAAAAATATGCTACTTGATACGGGGCTAATTGCTGCTAAAGTGTTGAGAGAAAAGGCTGAGCTGAGTGCTTAATTGAAGAAATCTGGTAAGAAGGAGAGACAAGGCCGAGAGGTGAGTCTCAGTTCTATTCTGCCAAATACCCACCGAGAAGCTCTGTTCTCAGAACCCTGCTACCAGTTGAGCAAGCCTGAGAGGGAAGCTCATCCTACCATCCGATCCATCCAATCCGGCAAGCAGATCTCCATCTGAATCGGTGTCAAGACGTTGGCGCTTGTTTGTATCTGTTTTATCTCTTTTCATCATTGTATTTCACTTTCTTTATCTCTTCATTCACGCACCATGTATCAAACGCTTAATAGATATATTAAATGTTTCGATAGCTTTCATATTCCATTCTCTGTCTATTTAAGTTCCCCCGTTAATCACTTTCTCCATGATGTCTTCTTAATCCCCTGGTAGTTAATATGAATTAAACAAGTAACTTAATCTGTATTAAAGAGATAAATACGTTTAGCTAAAGCATGTTAGACGACATGTTCACCTGTGAGAGCAGAAGTGAAGATGCCATTCTGATCTATAGAGAGAAGGTCAGAAGAATGCGTTAACTAAAGCGAGTAGTACTTCCAGACGTGGAAGCAACCTTGCGTTCATTACGTTCATCTCTGTTTCACCATAGACATGTGGGAACGCGACCGATCACTGAAAGGTGTATGCCAAAAGAAAAGCGGAATCACACTGTTTATATTAGTTATCTTTCTCTTTCTGTTTTATACATAAGACTTGCCGCCGCATTCCACGTTCTTTGCATAACCTTCACAGCCAACCTGGACCCCAACATCTTGTATGAAGCCTGTATCTTGTATCATCTAGCTTAGGTTTATTGTATTTTATTTTATTATCGCATTTTTACTGCTTTACTTTACTTTACCACAATTTTATATATTTGTACACAACACTTTTAAAGATTGAAAAATCTGGTCGCATATATCACGAACATACCATAATAACCTAAAACAGTCCATGTGTTCGACCTTGGATCACACCGAGAAACTTACGGTGGAATTACACTTGGTTCCAACATAAGGAAACTTGTGACAACGCATGGCATACTACAAGAACATTCATAATTAATGCATATCTAGAAGTAGTATGGCATCATCTTGTGCATAGCATAGCATATCTTTTAGCATTCAACAGCCCGCCGAAAAGTTTGCTCACAAACATTGGGCCCCGGTGAACCCTTCCGGGCCCGATAGCCGTTTGGGGCACCAAACGAGCTCCGTTCCAAAACTGTCTGCGCGCACGACTTTTTCTCATCGTTCTGAACCCCTGCGTTCATTTTCAGATTTTTGCTCGCCGGAAAGTTAGCGCAAAAAAATTGGGCCTCGAGGAACCCCGCCAGGCCCGATAGCCGTTTGAGACACCAAACAAGCTCCGTTCCCAAAATCGTCTGCACGTACGGCTTTTTCTCATCATTTTGAACCCCTAGGTTCGTTTTCAAATTTTTGCCCACCAGATAGTTCGTGCATAAAAATTGGGCCCGAGGCACTCCCGCCGGGCCCGATAACCATTTTGGGCACCAAACGAGCTCTGTTCCCAAAACTGTCTGCGTGAATGACTTTTTCTCATCGTTCTGAACCCCTGGGTTTGTTTTTAGATTTTTGCCCGCTAGAAAGTTCGCGCACAAAAATTGGGCCTGGTGCACCCCCCGATAACCGTTTAGAGCACCAAACGAGCACTGTTCCCAAAATCGTCTGAGTGAACGACGTTTTCTCATCGTTCTAAACCTCTGGGTCCATTTTTAGATTTTTGCCTGCTGGAAAGTTCACGCACAAAAATTGGGCCCGAGGCACCCCTGCCAGGCCCGATAGCCATTTGGGGCACCAAACGAACTCCGTTCCTAAAATCGTCTGCACGCATATTTTTTTCTCATCGTTCTGAACCCCTGGGTCTGTTTTCAAATTTTCGCCTGTCGGAAAGTTCACGCACAAAAATTGGGCCCCAGGGCACCCTTATCGGGCCTGATATCTGTTTAGGGCACTAAACGAGCTCCGTTCCCAAAACCATCTGCGCGCACGAATTTTTTTCATCGTTCTGAACCCTTGGGTCCATTTTCAAAAATTCACCTGCCGGAAAGTTCACGCACAAAAATTGGGCCTCGGGGCAGCTCCGCCGGGTTCGATAGCCATTTGGGGCACCAAACGTGCTCCGTTCCAAAAACCTTCTGTGCGCACGGCTTTTTCTCATCGTTTTAAACCCATGAGTCCGTTTTCAAATTTTTGCCCGCCGGAAAGTTCGTGCACAAAAGTTAGGTTTTAGGCCACCTCCGCCGGGCCTGAGAGCTCGTTTGGGAGCTCCGTTCCTAAAAACATCTGCGCACACGAATTTTTCTCATCGTTCTGAACCCTTGGGTCCGTTTTTAAATTTTCGCCCGCCGGAAAGTTCCCATACAAAAATTGGGTCTCGGGTCACCCCCGCGGGGCTTGATAGCCATTTGGGGCACTAAACGAGCTTCGTTCCCAAAACCGTCTACACGCACGACTTTTTCTCATCGTTCTGAACCCCTGCGTCCATCTTAAGATTTTCGCCCGCCGGAAACATCGCGCACAGAAATTAGGCCCCGGGGCACCCCCGTCGGACCCGATAGCTGTTTGGGGCACCAAATAAGCTCCGTTCCCAAAACTGTCTGCACGCATGCATTTTTCTCATGTCTCTGAACCCTTGGGTTCGTTTTTTAATTTTCATCCGCCGGAATGTTTGCGCACAAAAATTGGGCCCCAGGTCCCCCTCGTGGGGCCCGATAGCCGTTTGGGTCACTAAACAAGTTGCGTTCCCAAAACTGTTTGTGCGTATGGGTGTTTCTAATCTATCTGAACCCCTCAGTCCATTTTCAGATTTATGTCTGCCAAAAAGTTCGCGCACAAAAATTAGACCTCAGGTCACTCCTGTCGGGCCCGATAGCCGTTTGGGGTACCAAACCAGCTCCGTTCCCAAAACCGTCTGCACACACGGCTTTTTCTATTTTTCTCATCGTTTTGAACCTTGCATCCTCTTTCAGATTTTCGCCTGCCGAAAACTTCGCGCAGAGAAATTAGTCCCCAGGGCACTCCCGCCAGACTCGATCGTCGTTTGGGGCACCAAACGAGCTTCGTTCCCAAAACCATCTGTGCGCATGGGTGTTTCTCATCATTCTGAACCCCTGGGTCCGTTTTTTGATTTTCGTCTACCGGAAAGTTCGCTTAGAAAATTTGGGCCTCGGGGCACCCCACCATGCCCGATAGCCATTTGAGGCACCTCGCTCTGTTCCAAAAACCGTCTGCGCGCAAGGCTTTTTCTCATCGTTCTTAACCCCTGGGTCCCTTTTTTGATTTTCGTTCGTCGGAAATTTTGCGCACAAAAATTGATCCTCGAGGCACCCCTGCCGGGCCCGATACCCTTTTGGGGCCCCAAACGAATTCCGATCCCAAAACCATATGCGCGAACGGCTTTTTCTCATCTTTCTTAACCACTGGGTCTATGTTCAGATTTTCGACCGCCGGAAAATTCGCGCACAAAAATTGGGCTCCGAGGCACCCCGCCGTGCTCGATAGCCGTTTAGGGCACCAAACGAGCACCGTTCCCAAAATCGTCTTCGCGCACAACCTTTTCTCATTGTTCTGAACCCCTGGATTTGTTTTTAGATTTTTGCCCACCAGAAAGTTCACGCACAACAATTTGGCCCCGGGGCACCCTCGTCGAACCCGATAGACATTTGGGGCACCAAACGAGCTCCTTCCCAAAACCGTCTGCGCGCACGACCTTTTCTCATCTCTCTGAACCCCTAGGTCCATTTTTAGACTTTCGCCAGCTGGAAAACTCGCACAAAAAAATTGGGCCCCAAGACACCCTCAGCGGGCTCGATAGTCGTTTAGGGCAACAAACGAGCCCTATTCTCAAAACCGTCTACGCGCACGGTTTTCTCTCATCGTTCTGAACCCGTGGGTCCATTTTCTGATTTTCACCCGTCGGAAAGTTCGTGCACAAAAATTGGGCCCCGGGGCACCCCCGCTGAGCCCGATAGCCATTTGGGGCATCAAACAAGCTTTATTCCCAAAATTTCTTGCGCGCACGGCTTTTTCTCTTCATTCAGAACCCCAGGGTTTGTCTTCATATTTTCGCCCGTCAGAAAGTTCGCGCACAAAAGTTGGTCCCCGAGGCACCTTCGCCGGTCCCGATAGCCTTTTGGGACCCCAAACGAACTCTGTTCCGAAAATCGTCTGCGCGCACGGCTTTTCTCATCGTTTTTAACCCCTGGGTCTGTTTTCAGATTTTCGACCATCGGAAAGTTCGTGCACAAAAATTGAGCCCCGAGGCACCCCGTCGAGCTCGATAGCCGTTTGGGGCACCAAACGAGCTCCGTTCCCAAAACCGTCTGTGTGCACGGCTTTTTCTCATTGTTCTGAACTCTTGGGTCCGTTTTCATATTTTCGCCCGCTGGAAAGTTCACGCACAACAATTTTGCCCCTGGGCATCCTCGTCGGGCCCGATAGCTGGTTGGGGCACCAAACGAGCTTCGTTCTCAAAATCATCTACGAGCATGACTTTTTCTCATCGTTTTGAACCCCTGGTTCTGTTTTTAGATTTCCACCCGCCGAAACGTTTGTGTACAAAAAATTCGCCCGAGGCACCACCGCGGGGCCCGAAAGCCGTTTGGGGCACCAAACGAGCTCCGTTCCCAAAACTGTCTGCACGCATGGCTTTTTCTTTTCGTTTTGAACCCCTGGGTTCATTTTTAGATTTTCGCCCGCCGGTAAGTTCTTGCACAAAAATATTGCCCCAGGGCACCCCCATCAGGCCCGATAGCCGTTTGGGGCACCAAACGAGCCCCATTCCCAAAATCGTCTCCGTACACAGCTTTTTCTCATCGTTCTGAACCCTTGGGTCCGGTTACAGTTTTCGCCCGCCGGAAAGTTCGCGCACAAAAATTAGGCCCTGGGGCATCCCCGTTGGGCCCGATAGCCGTTTGAGGCACTAATCCTTATGCGGGCACGAATTTTTCTCATCCTTCTGTACCCCTCGGTTCGTTTTCAGATATTCACCCGTCGGAAAATTCGCGCACAAAGTTGGTCCCCGAGGTACCCTCGCAGGGCCCGATAGCCGTTTGGGGCACCAAATGAGCTCCGTTCCCAAAACCGTCTGCGCGCACGGCGTTTTCTCATCGTTTTGAACCCCTGGGTCCGGTTTTATATTTTCGCCCACTGGAAAGTTCGCGCACAAAAATTGGGTTCTAGGCCACCCCCGCCGGGCCCAATAGCCGTTTGGGGCACCAAACGAGCTCCATTCTCAAAACCATCTTCGCGTACGGCCTTTTCTCATCGTTCTGAAGCCCTAGGTCTGTTCTCAGATTTTTGCCCGCTGGAAAGTTTGCGCACAAAAATTGGGCCCTGGGGCACCCCCACCAGGCCTGATAGCCATTATGGGCAACCAATGAGCTTTGTTCCCAAAACCGTCTGCGCACATGACTTTTTCTCATCGTTCTGAAACCCATCGTTCGTTTTCAGATTTTCGCTCGTCGAAAACTTCACGTATAAAAATTGGTCCCCAAGGCACCCTCAGGCCTGATAGCCGTTTGGGGCACCAAGCGAGCTCCGTTCCCAAAATCATCTGCGTGCACGACGTTTTCTCATCATTTTGAACCTTTGGGTCCATTTTCAGAATTTCACCCGTCGGAAAGTTCGCGCACAAAAATTGGGCCCCAGGCAACATCTGCCACGCCCGATAGTCGTTTGGTGCATCAAATGAGCCCTGGGTCCCTTTTTAGATTTTCGCCCGTTGGAAAGTTCGTGCACAAAAATTGGGCGTTGGGGCACCCCCGATGGGCCCGATAGCCGTTTGGGGCACCAAACGAGCTCCGTTCCAAAAACCATTTAAGCTTACGGTTTTTTCTCATCGTTCTGAACCCCTGGGTCCGTTTTCAGATTTTTGTCTGCCAGAAATCCGCCCACAAAAATTGGGCCCCGGGGCACCCCGCGCTCGATTGATTCTTGGGGCACTAAACGAGCTCTGTTCCCAAAATCGTCTGCGCGCGAACATTTTCTTATCGTTTTGAAGCCCTGGGTCCGTTTTCAGATTTTCGCCCATCAGAAAGTTCATGCACAAAAATTGGGCGCCGGGGCTCCCATTGAGCCTGATAGTCGTTTGAGGCACCAAACGAGCTTCGTTCCCAAAACCATATACGCGCACGGCTTTTTCTCATCGTTTTGAACCCTTGGGTTCGTCTTCAGATTTTCACCCTCCGGAAAGTTCGCGTACAAAAAATTGGGCCCCGGGGCACCCCGCCGGGACCGATAGCCGTTTGGGGCACCAAACGAACCATGTTCCCACAACTGTCTATGTGTATGACATTTTCTCATCGTTCTGATCCTCAGGGTCTATTTTTAGATTTTCCCCCGCCGGAAAGTTTGTGCACAAAAATTGGTCCCCGGGGCACCCTTGTTGGGCTCGATAGTCGTTTTGCGCACCAAACGAGCTCCGTTCCCAAAACCGTCTGCGTGTAAGGCTTTTCTCATCGTTTTGAACCCCTGGGTCTGTTTTTAGATTTTCGCCTGCCAGAAAGTTCACGTACTAAAATTGGGCCCCGGGGCACCCCCGCTGAGCTCTATAGCCATTTGGGGCACCAAACGAGCTCCGTTTCCAAAATCGTCTGTGCACCCGAATTTTTCTCATCGTTCTGAACCCCTCGGTCTGTTTTCGAATTTTTGCCAATCGGAAAGTTCGCGCACTAAAATTGGGCCCAGGGGCACCCCGCCCGGGCTCGATAGCCGTTTGTGGCACCAAACGAGCTCCGTTCCCAAAACCGTCTGCGCGTACGACTTTTTCTATTTGTTCTGAACCCTTGGGTTCATTTTCAAATTTTCGCGCGCTGGAATGTTCGCACACTAAAATTGGGTCCCAGGACACTCCGCCAGGCCCGATAGCCATTGGGGTCACCAAACGAGCTCCGTTCCCAAAACCGTCTACGCGCACGGATTTTTCTCATTGTTCTGAACCCCTGGGTTTGTTTTGAATTTTTGCCCGTTGGAAAGTTCGCGCACTAAAATTGGGCCCCAGGGCACCCCATCGGGCCTGACAGCCATTTGGGGCACCAAACGAGCTCCGTTCCCAAAACCGTTTGCGCACATGGCTTTTTCTCATTGTTCTGAACCCCCGAGTTTGTTTTCGTATTTTCGCCCGTCGGAATGTTCGCACACTAAAATTGGGCCTCCTTTGGGATTCACCCGTTTGTGTCTCCTTCGGGATTTGCCAGTTTGTGTCTCCATCGAGATTCGCCAGTTTGTGTCTCTTTCGGAATTCACCAGTTTGTGTCTCCTTCGGGATTCACCGGAGGTAGTGGGCATACTTAGCCATAGTAGGATAGGACTCAGTCTCCTTCTTGTTTCATGTGTATATGTGTCTCATGAGGACTAGAGTAGTGTATATGTTTCATCAGAGGTGGGTATCTAGAGGACATAAATGCCTAGCCTGACCGTAGTAGTGGGGTTATTTACTGAGTATTTTATACTCATTCTTTCTCATGTTGTTGTTTCAGGTAAGGGTAGAGATGCACCAGAGATGGACAAGTGGAATTTGTGATCGAGCCAGTAGGACTAGTTATTACGCTTCCGCATCAAGAGATTTAGAGTTCTTTTCATGTTTCTTTTAACTTTTAGTTTTGATGTTTAAAACTTACTTTGAAGAATCGTTTTTTAGACTTATTTATTATCCTTTATGATTCATGGGTACCCTACTATTGTTTTAGTATTTGAATTTCATAAAAGTCTTTTGAACTTACCTGATTTAATTAGCATTTATTTCACCATAACCGAGTATCCTTTTGAGTTCCATTCATGCATCTGTTTAGTAACAGCCTAACTTAAGTCCTAGGGATTCGGGTCATTACAGTTCCCAAAACCATCTACGTGCACGGCTTTTTATCATTGTTCTGAACCCCTAGGACTGTTTTCAAATTTTCGCCAGACGGAAAGTTTGTGCACTAAAAATGGGCCCAGGGGCATCCCCACAGGGCCCGATAGCCGTTTGGGGCGCCAAATGAGCTCCGTTCCCAAAACCATCTATGCGCACGTCTTTTTCTCATCGTTTTGAACCCTTGGGTTCGTTTTCGAATTTTTGCCTGCTGGAAAGTTCGCGCACTAAAATTGGGCCCAGGACACCCCCACCAGGCCCGATAGCCGTTTGGGTCACCAAACGAGCTCCGTTCCCAAAACCTCTGCGCGCTCGACTTTTTCTCATCGTTCTGAACCCCTGGGTCCGTTTTCAAATTTTCGTCTGCCGAAAAGTTCACGCACTAAAATTGGGCCTCGGGGCACCCCCGCCGGGCACGATAGCGATTTGGAGCACCAAACGAGGTTCGTTCCCAAAACCGTCTGCGCGTACAGCTTTTTCTCATCATTCTGAACACCCGTGTTCGTTTTCGAATTTTCGCCCCCCGAACAGAACACCCGGGCACCAAACGAGCTCTGTTCCGAAAAGTGTCTATGCGCACGGCTTTTTCGCATCGTTCTGAACCCCTGGATCCATTTTCGAATTTTTGCCCGTCGGAAAGTTTGCACACTAAAATTGGGCCCAGGGGCACCCCGATCGGCCCGAGAGCCATTTTGAGCACCAAACGAGCTCCGTTCCCAAAATATTCTATGCGCACGACTTTTTCTCATTGTTCCGAACACCTGGGTCCGTTTTTGAATTTTCGCTCGCCGGAATGATCGCGCACTAAAATTAGGCCCCGGGGCACCACCGCCAGGCCCAATAGCCGTTTCAGCCACCAAACGAGCTTTGTTCCCAAAACCATCTTCGCGCACGGCTTTTTTCACATCATTTTGAATTCTTGGGTCTGTTTTCAAATTTTCGCCGCCGGAAAGTTAGCACACTCAAATTGGGCCCCGGGGCACACCTGCCAAGCCCGATAGCCGTTCGGGTCACCAAACGAGCTCCGTTCCCAAAACCGTCTGTGCGCACGACTTTTTCTCATCGTTCAGAATCCTTGGGTCTATTTTCAAATTTTCACTTGCCGAAAAGTTTGCGCACTAAAATTGGGCCACGGGGCACGCCCCTTGGGATCGATAGCCATTTGGGGCACCAAATGAGCTCCATTCCCAAAACCGTCTGCACGCACGGCTTTTTCTCATCGTTCTGAACCCTTGGCTTCGTTTTTAATTTTTTGTCCGCTAGAAAGTTCACGCACTAAAATTGGTCTCTAGACGTTTGGGGCACCAAATGAGCTCCGTTCCCAAAACCTTCTGCGCACTCGACTTTTGCTCATCGTTTTGAACCCTTGGATCCGTTTTCAAATTTTCGCCGGTCGAAAAGTTTACGCATTAAAATTGGATGCCTTGGCACCCCCGCCGGGCCCGATAGCCGTTTGGATCAACAAACGAGCTCTGTTCCAAAATCCGTCTGCACGCACGACTTTTTCTCATCGTTCTGAACCCTTGGGTCTGTTTTCAAATTTTCATTGATCGGAAAGTTTACGCATTAAAATTGGACCCCGGGGCACCCTCGCTGGGCCCATTAGCTTTTGGGGCACAAACGAGCTCCGTTCCCAAAACCGTCTGCGTGCATGGCTTCTACTCATCGTTCTGAACCCCTGAGTCTGTAGTCAAATTTTCGAAAGCGCGAAACTTTACGCACTAAAATTGGGCTCCGGGGCACCCCGCTGGGCCCGATAGCAGTTTGGGTCACCAAACGAGCTCTGTTCTCAAAATCGTCTCCGTGCACGGCTTTTCTCATCGTTTTGCACCCCTGGGTTCGTTTTCTAATTTTCACCCACGGGCAAGTTCGCGCACTAAAATTGGGCCCTAGGGCACCCCCGCGGGGCCCGATAGTTGTTTGGGGCACCAAATGAGCTCCATTCTCAAAACCATATGTGCGCACGACTTTTTCTCATCTTTTTGAACCCCTCAGTCCATTTTCAAATTTCGCCTTGGGGCACCCGCGCTAGGCCTGATAGCCATTTAGGGCATAAAACGAGCTTTGTTCCATAAACTGTCTGTACGCACGACTTTTTCTCATCCTTCTGAACCCTTGTATCTGGTTTCAAATTTTCACCCACCGGAAAGTTTGCGCACTAAAATTGGGCCCCGGGGCACCCCCGTCGGGCCCGATAGCCGTTTAGGGCACTAAACGAGCTCCGTTCCCAAAATCGTATGTGCGCATGGCTTTTTCACATCGTTCTGAACCCCTATATCAGTTTTCAAATTTTCGCCCGCCGGAAAGTTCATGCACTAAAATTGGGCTCCGGGACACCCCCGTCGAGCCTGATGGCCATTTGGGGCACCAAACAAGCTTCATTCCCAAAACCGTCTGCACACGGCTTTTCTCATCGTTCTAAACCCCTCGGTCCGTTTTCAAATTTTCGCCTGCTAGAAAGTTTGTGTACTAAAATTGGGCCCCGGGGATCCCCAATCGGATCCGATAGCCGTTTGGGGTAGAAAACGAGCTCCATTCTCTAAACCATCTGCGCGCATGACTTTTTCTCATCGTTCTCAACCCCTTGGTCCGTTTTCAAATTTTCGGCCGTCGGAAGGTTTGCGCACTAAAATTAGGCCCCTGGGCACCCCCGCTGGGTCTGATAGCCGTTTGGGGCACCAAACGAGCTTCGTTCCCAAAACCGTCTGCGCGCACGTCTTTTTCTCATTGTTCTGAACCCCAGGGTCCATTTTCAAATTTCCCCTGCCAGAAAGTTTTGTGCTTTAAAATTGGGCCTCGTGCAGCCCAGCCATGCCCGATAGCTGTTTGGGCACCAAACGAGCTCCGTTTCTTAAACCGTTTGTGCACGACTTTTTCTCATCGTTCTGAACCCCTCGGTCTGCTTTCAAATTTTTGCCCGCTAGAAAGTTCGCACACTAAAATTGGGCACCGGGGCACCCCTGCCAGTCCCGATAGCTGTTTGGGGCACCAAACGAGCTCCGTTCCCAAAACTGTCTACGCGCCCGACTTTTTCTCATCGTTCTGAACCCCTGGTTCCGTTTTCAAATTTTCGCTCGCCAGAAAGTTTATGCTTTAAAATTGGGTCTCGTGCAGCCCCGCCGTTCCCGATAATCGTCTTGGGCACCAAACGAGCTCCATTCCCAAAACCGTATGCGCATGGCTTTTTCTCATCGTTCTTAACCCCTCGGTTCATTTTCAAATATTTGCCCGTCGGAATGTTTGCGCACTAAAATTGGGCCCTGGGGCACCTCTGTCGGGCCTGATAGCCGTTTGGGGCTCCAAACGAGCTTCGTTCCCAAAACCATATACGCACGGCTTATTCTCATCGTTTTGAATCCCTTTGTCCGTTTTCAAATTTTCGCCCACTAGAAAGTTTGCTCACTAAAATTTGGCCCCAGGGCACCCTCGCCAGGCCAGATAGCCATTTGGGGCACCAAACGAGCTCCGATCCAAAAACCGTCTGCGCGCACGACTTTTTCTCAGCATTCTGAACCCTTGATTCGTTTTCAAATTTCCGCCCTCCGAAAAATTCGCACATTAAAATTGGGCGCTGGGGTTTAGGGTTTAGGGTTTAGGGTTTTTAGGGTTTGCGCACTAAAATTAGGCCCCTGATTCGTTTTCAAATTTCAAATTTCCACCCCCGTCGGGCCCGATAGCCGTTTGGGGCACTAAACAAGCTCCGTTCCCAAATCTGTTTACGCGCACGGCTTTTTCTCATCATTCTGAACTGCTTACTCTGTTTTCAATTTTTCGCCCGCCAGAAAGTTTGCACACTAAAATTGGGCCCCGGGGCACCCCCGTTGGGACTGATAGCCATTTGGGGGACTAAACAAGCATCGGTCCCCAAACCGTCTGTGCGCACGACTTTTTCTCATCATCTTAACACCTGGGTTTGTTCTCAAATTTTTGCTCGTCTGAGTGTCCGTGCACTAAAATTGGACCCCGCTGCACCCCTGCCGAGCCTGATAGCCGTTTGGGGTTTCATACGAGCTCCGTTCCAAAAATCATCTGCGCGCACGATTTTTTTTCATTGTTTTGCACCCCTAGGCCTGTTTTCAAATTTTCTCCCGCCGGAAAGTTCGCGCACTTAAATTGGACCCCAGGGCACCTCGCCCGGTCCGATAACCGTTTATGGCACCAAACAAGCTCCGTTCCAAAAATCGTCCACACGCACGAATTTTTCTCATCATTCTGCACCCCTGGGTCCGTTTTCAAATTTTCGCTCGTCGGAAAGTTCGCACACTAAAATTGTGCCCTAAGACACCCCCGCCGGGCCCGATAGGCGTTTGAGACACCAAACGAGCTCCATTCCCAAAACCGTCTACTCGCACAGCTTTTTCTCATCGTTTTGAACCCCTGGGTCCGTGTTCAAATTTTCGGCCACCGAAATGTTTGCACACTAAAATTGGGCCCCGAGGCACCACTGATGGGCCCGATAGCCATTTTGGGCACCAAACGAGCTCCGTTCCCAAAATCGCCTTCGTTCACGGCTTTTTCTCATCGTTCTGAACCCCTGGGACCGTTTTCAAATTTTCGCCCGCCAGAAAATTCGTGCAATAAAATTGCGCTCGGGGGCACCCCTACCAGGCCCGATAGCCGTTTGGGGCACCAAACGAGCTCCGTTCCTAAAACCGTCTGCGTGCACAACTTTTTCTCATCTTTCGAAACCCTTGGGTTCGTTTTCAAGCACTAAAATTGGGCCTCCTGGCACCCCCACTGGGCCCGATAGCCATTTGGGGTACCAAACGACCTCTTTTCCCAAAACCGTCTGCGGGCATGACTTTTTCTCATCGTTCTGAACCCCTTGGTCCGTTTTCAAATTTTTGCCCGCCGGAAAGTTCGCACACTAAAATTGGGCCTCGGGGCACCCCCACCGGGCCGATAGCCGCTTGGTGCACTAAACGATCTCTGTTCCCAAAACCGTTCCCAAATGCCCTGCCATACGTCAAGCAACCTCGGCCTAATGCCCAGCCATGCATTGAGCAACCTTGGCCAAATGCCAAGCCATGCGTCGAGCAGCCTTGGCCAGACGCCCAGCCATGCATTGAGCAGCCTCGGCCAAACTATCCAAGCATGCGTCGATGTACCCAGCCCATGCATCGAGCATTACCGAGCCTGCCGAGCGGCCATGCCCATGCGTCGATGCCTATGTAGTGAGCGCCCTGTTGAACACCCCTGCAATGCGGCCAAGCACACCCATGCGATCGAGCAAGCGAGCGATGGCCAGCCTATGCAACATGCCCATGCGTCGAGCGGTCAGCCTATGTAGCACGCCCATGCGTCGATGGTGTTCATGCCAAGCAAGCCGTGCGATGCTACCCACTAGCCATGCTCGAGGATAGGCAGTCACCTTATGCGGTAGTGATGGCTAGCTCTTGCGATGGCTAAGTTGGATTGTGATGGCTAAATTGGATTGCGATGGTAGTGAATTGGCTTGCTATGTGTTGATTATAGGCTATGCATTGAGTATGGACTATGCGTTTAACATCCAAGAGTTGGATGTATATAAAGGATGAGATCACCTAAAAAATATCATCAAACCATGTGTATTCTTGGGAGGAAAGCCTTAAGCCTTAAGAATTTGAGGTGGTGGCATCAGATTGGAGGCTCATGCATTGGCAACGTGGGAGGAAGACACTTAGATTGTGATGATCACAGCATTGCATTGATGGGGTGAGAATGAGACACTTGGCCATGCAGCCAAGTAGGTGGTGTCAACTCTAGAGAAGGTTTGGACGCCTATAAATAGGGCCAAAAGACTTCATTTTTAGATCACAATTCAGAAATACCGTAAAAAGAGTGGGAGATTTGAGCAAACCTTGTGTTCGAGCCAAATCCATGCGTTAGTCATAGAGGATGCATTGGACGGTGAGGTCTAAAGAGGACGCATCAACTTGGGACTAGGAGTTCTCCCAATTTACTTGTGCGTTTGGAGTGATTTAAAAGCCACCTGAAAGCTATGAAAGTCTAGTTTTCAGAGTAGGGCTGCTGGAGGAAAATCTCGAAGGGATCGGGCTGGAAACGGAGAAGAAGACAAAAGGACCAGGCTTTCAGATCAGCTTGAGCCAGTCTTGAAGATTCTGTGATTCCGGCCAAACCACAAGTATTTCTTAGCTCAAACTTTAGGGTAAGCTTTATGAGACATTTTAGAATATGTTTGTAGAAGGAAGCATCTAAAAATAAGATTTAGAACTATGAGTAATCTAAGCTGTAATTTGAATCTGGATTCTAGGGGTGAAAAGGGAGCCCGAGGTAGAAAAGGGAGCTACTAGAGTGAAAAGCTCCTAAGCAATCAAGGTGAGTGGTTATTGTGTGTTGTATTTTTGATATGAATTCTATATATAGGTAAATATATATAGGGGATAATGTTAAATTGGCATGATCAGGGATATGTGTTTATCTGATTAATATGCTTGTTAAGATATGCTTGTATCTTTGTCGTTGTAAACTTTGTTGTTTCTTTTTTTTTTAAAAAAAAAAAAGTAAAATTTTTAATAAAAAAAAAAACAAATAAACAAACAAAAAAAAAAAAAAAAAAACTTATTTTTTAATTAAAAAAAAAAAAAAAAAGAAAAAAAAAAAAAAAAAAAACAATTTTTAAAAAAAAAAAAAAAAAGTCTTGAAGTTGTATAAACGTTACATTGTTGTATAATATAAGATGCATTCCACTATATATGAGTTATATCTTGGTATCAGAGTTATTTTTGCAAGAGTTATTAGAAAGTAACTGTCAACAAAAGGGTTGATAACTGCTGTCAATCACGCCCTTTCTCAGGCTGAGAAGATGGTCTAGGGTGGGGTGTGACAGCTTGGTATCAGAGCATAAGTTTCTGGGAAGGTTAAAGGGTTAGCTCCATTCCAAAAACCATCTACGCGCACGAATTTTTCTCATCCTTCTGAACACTTGGGTCCATTTTCAAATTTTCGCCCATTAAAAAGTTCGCGCACTAAAATTGGGTCTCGAGGCACCCCCACCGGGCTTGATAGCCGTTTAGGGCACCAAACGAGCTCTGTTCTCAAAACCATTTGTGCGCACGGCTTTTTCTCATCGTTCTGAACCCTTGTATCCGTTTTTAAATTTTCGCCTGTCGGAACTTCGCGCACTAAAATTGGGCACCGAGGCCCCCCGCTGGGACCGATAGCCGTTTAGGGCATCAAACGAGCTCAATTCCCAAAACAGTCTGTACGCACGATTTTTTGTCATCGTTTTGAACCCTTGGGTTCGTTTTCAAATTTTCGCCTGTCGGAAAGTTCGCGCACTAAAATTGGGCCCTGGGGCACCCCCGCCGTTTGTACTAACTATAAAATGGGCCGCATCTATAGTGTCCCCAGATTAAGGCACCCAACCTTATTCATATACTATAAACCATTTTGGCCATATATTTGAACTTGATCCATATTTATGTCACTACATAAAGTTCAAACTTAAACTTAATAGCCTCGGATCCTTAGTTTATTGGATTCATGAATATAGAATTTAAATTTACTAACGATTTTCAATAATAGCTTTATTGAACAAGAATATGATATTACAAACTACGAGTTGTAGGACATAAAATCCAACAAATGCCCACTTGGACTAAAACTCCTAGTAGAATCAAACGATGCTGAATTTAACTGTAAGAAATTAATATTACATATGAGTACAATAAACATATGAATATAATAAACTAGGGCATTCACGCCCAACATAATCTCCCACTTGTCCTAGTTTAGAAACACCATAGACCTAAACTCTGTAGGTGACCCTAAAAAACTTTAGCCGTGAGGGTTTTTGTAAAAGGATCAACAATGTTTTGCTTAGAAGGTATTTGGGTCACTACAATGTCACCACGGTGTACGATTTCCCGGATAAGGTGGTACTTGCGTTCGATGTGCTTTCCCAATTTATGGCTTTGAGGTTCTTTTGATTTTGCAACTGCACCGTTGTTTATCACAATACAAGGTGATGGGTAGATGCATATTTAGAACAACTTCCAAATCTGTCAAGAATTTCCTCAACCATACTGCTTCTTTTACTGCTTCGCAAGCAGCTACGCATTCAGCTTCCATTGTGGAGTCAACTATATAGGTCTGTTTTATGCTTCTCCACACTACTGCTCCTCCGTTAAGAGTGAACACTGATCCAGATGTAGACTTCCTAGCATCTTTATCAGTTTGTAAATCAAAGTCAGTGTATCCAGTAAGGATCAGATCCTTAGCACTATACACGAGCATGTAGTCCCTAGTTCTCCTAAGATACTTTAAAATGCTCTTAATAGCAGTCCAATGATCACGTCCAGGATTAGAATGGTATCTACTGATGATCCTTACTGAGTAACATATGTCAGGTCTAGTACATAACATTGCATACATCAGGCTTCCAACTGTGGAGGCATAGGGAATATTTTTCATATCCTCAACTTCTTGAGGTGTCTTAGGACATTGTTCTTTTGACAGATGAATCCCATATCTGACAGACAATAGACCCTTTTTGGAATTCTACTTTTATATCTAGACAAAATTTTGTCTATATAAGATGCATGAGACATGGCTAGTATCCTATTCTTGCGATTCCGAACAATTTGGATCCCAAGAATATACTACGCATTTCCTAAATATTTCATTTGGAATTGTGTATCTAGCCATTGCTTGACGTTAGTAAGATATCCTACATCATTCCCAATGAGCGCAGAATATCATCGACATATAAAACAAAGAACACTACAACAAAATTAATGATCTTCTTGTAAACACAAGGCTCATCAACAATCTATTCAAAGCCATAAGATTTGACTACAGTATTAAACCTTATATTCCAGGATCTAGAAGCTTGTTTTAATCCATAAATGGATTTCTCAAGCTTACAAACCTTTTGTTCTTGACCCTGAACTATAAACCCCTCTGGTTGAACCATATAGATACTCTCTTCAAGATTGCTATTCAAAAAGGCTGTCTTGACATTCATTTGCCAAATTTCATAGTCATAAAAAGTTGCAATGGATAAGCATATTCTTATTGACTTTAACATGGAAACGGGAGAGAAAGTTTCTTCATAGTCCACTCCCTCTCTTTGGGTATAACCCTTTGCCACAAGTCAAGCCTTAAAAGTTTGCACTTTACCGGCTTGATCTCGTTTTTTTTTGTAGATCCATTTGCAACCAATTGGTTTCAAATCACTTGGTTTATCTACAAGAGTCCAAATTGAATTAAATTATATTGACTCCATTTCAAGGTCCATAGCTTTTATCCACTAGTCACGGTCCACATCATTAACTGCCTGTTTATAGGTCAATGGATCCTCTACGCCCTCATCAAGATGATGATTTGAGTTTCAGCTAAACCCAAATAGTAGTCATGCTGATGAACAACTCTCCCACTACGTCGAGGCACTCTCAACTCTTGAGAAGGATGTGACTGACCAGAAATACTAGCTTTATCTACTACTTTAGTAGATAAACTAGGTATATTTGTAGCGTCTTTTGAAATTTCTTTTCACACTATTTTACTACATGGTTGATGATTTCTAATGTTGTCTTCCTCTAAGAATGTGGCATTTGTTGATACAAATACCTTATTTTCTTGAGGATGATAAAACAGACCACCCCTTGTTTCCTTTGGATAACCTACAATATGAATAATTTTGAACAACGCTCCAATTTCTTAGGATTCTGTACCAACACATGTGTTGGGCAACCCCAAATTCTAAAGTGACGTAAACTAAGGGTAAACATGACCATACCTTCAATAATCATCAATAAAACTGATGAAATATTCATACCCACCTCGAGCCTTGGCTTTCATTAGTCCACAAAGGTTCGAATGTACGAGCTCTAAGGGTACTTTGGCTTTGAGACCTTTTCCAGTAAAAGATCTCTTGGTCATCTTTCCTTTAAGACAAGATTCACATGGAGGTAAAGAGTTATCTTCTAATTGACTTAAAAGTCCACTATTGACCAATCTTCCAATCCTATTGAGATTTATGTGACCAAGTCTTAGGTGCCATAGATAGGCATTGGAAGAAACTTTTTGTTTTTTATTTTGAGTTTCTAATGTTCTAAACATTTCAGTACTTAAAACAAAATTTGCTCTAGTTGGTCTTAACTTATATAAGTTGTCTTCAAGCGTAGCAGAACAAATTTGAATACCTTTACAAAAAATGAACGCTTCATTTATTAAAGATATTGTATATAATTGTTCTATAATACAAGCGATAGATATCAAATTCCTCTTCATAAGAGGTGCATACAAAACATTTTTAAGTACTAGATATCTATCTTCAAAAAACAACTTCAAATCTCCCATTGCTTCAGCGGAGACAACCTCTCCGGTTCCAACTTTGAGGGTTATCTCACCTTCTTCAAGCTTTTTCCAAGAACTAGTTTCTTGAAACGAGAAACAAATATGATTAGTGGCTCCTGAATCTAGTATCCAGCTTGAAGTATCAGATTCCACTAAACATGTTTCAACGACCAGTAAATCATATTTACCTTGTGCCGTTTTCTCAGCTTTCTTCTCTGCAAGGTACTTCGGGAAATTTCTCTTCCAATGCCCGTTTTGGTTATAGTGGAAACATTTTCCTTTATCTGTATCCTTCTTTCTCATTCTTATCTTGGGAGCCTGCTCTTTTCCCTTCTTTTTCATTTGAGCTTTAGAGGATCCAGCTTTGTTTTTAGAGGACGATCCTCTTATAAATTTTTTCTTAGTGGTAGCAACATTTGCTTCCACTTCCTTCCCTAAAGTAAGGTTTAGGAATCACTGGAGCTCATTAAGAAGGGTAGTGAGGTTAAATTCTATCTTATTTAAAGATGCATTTGTCTCAAAAGGTATAAAACTCTTCAAACGAGATTGTAAGATAAAGCTAACCTGATTAGCCTCATCAATGGGTCCGCCGTTTACTTCAGCGATATTGAAGTACATCATCATGTCCAGGACATGTTCTCTAACGGAGGTCCCCTCCTTCATCCGCTTTTGTGTAAATGTGCTTAATTGCCTCGTGTCTAAGGGACCATGATGGTTGCCCAAACATTTCTCTTAATGAATCTATTATCTCTTTAGCCATAGCTAAGGATTCATGTTTCTTTGCCAAAACATCAGACATGTTGGCAAGAATGTAAACATGAGCCTTTTCATTGGCTTTGACCCATCGATCATATGCTTCCCGAACAGTTCGATTAGCATTCGAGGCTGGGGCTTGAGGACGCTCAGTTAAGATAAATCTTAGATCATCAACTACTAGTATTGTGTTTAGATTTTATTTCCATGCCGAATAATTATCGTCGTTTAGTTTCTTGGAAGTTAAGAGTTGAATTATTGAGCTATTCATGCTGAAAAAAGATAAACATATTCTTTTAGAAAAACTATAATCACAAAGAAACCAATTTAATTTAGCAAAAACTAATAATAAAGGATTATTATATTTTGCAATGATATTTCAAAAGTTTAAAGTAACCTCCACCGTAGGGCAGTCGGTTCTTCCTCTTTTGAACCAAGACAATCTTGACTAGATGCTAACCCCAGAGTAACTCTTTATTCTTATAGCACTTTAGTTATTGCTACTTTGGTCAAGAATATACTAACATCTTAGTAATTCTTGTAAGTGTGACCTTCCATTTTTGGATTTCAGAAATCAGAATCAACATGCTCCCGAAAGTGGAAAGTCAATATGAAAACTGATCTAAGAGAGCCTATCTAGATTTGAAGTTCGCAGTGTTTCGAATCCTATAATACAACCCTCTGAAGGGAAAGGTCGCTCTATGGCAGACATGTAGGCGCATTATAAGAATCTCATGGTGTGACCTAATGGAAGAGACCGTGGGATATGTTGTTACATACCCCTCACCCACTTACTATGAACTACTTCCCTTATTCACCTTGATATTGATCCATGCAAACACTCTTTGAAGGGAGTCCGCTCCTAAGCACGGCCCAAAGCCCTATATGGACCTCACGATGTGAACTTTTAGGGATGCTAGAGCTAAAAGTACACTAGTTCTCTCTAATTGAAGTGTTCTATAACGGTTTAGGGTAAAAAAAATACTTAGAGATATATTTTGGCTAAATTAAACATATCATAAGTCTAGGTGATAGATCCATGTATAACTCTTATATTGGTGCAATTTTGGGCACTAAAATTGGGCCCCAGGGCACCCCTGTCGAGCTCGATAGCCGTTTTGGGCACCAAACGAGCTCCGTTCCCAAAACAGTTTGCACACATGGCTTTTTCTCATCGTTCTGAAACCCTGGGTCCGTTTTCAAATTTTCGCCCGCCGGAATGTTCGCACACTAAAATTGGGCCTCGGGGCACCCCCGTCGGGCCCGATAGCTTTTTGGGGCACCAAATAAGTTTCATGCCCAAAACCGTCTACGCGCATAACTTTTTCTCATCGTTCTGAACCCCTGGGTCCGTTTTCAAATTTTCGCCCGCCGAAAAGTTTGCAGACAAAAATTGGGCCCTTGGCACCCCCGCGGGGCCTGATAGCCGTTTGGTGCACCAAACGAGCTCCGTTCCCAAAATCGTTTGCGTACACGTCTTTTTCTCATCGTTCTGAACCCCAGGGTCCGTTTTAAAATTTTCGCCAGCCGGAAAGTTCGTGCACTAAAATTAGGCCTCAGGGCACCCTGTCGGGCTCGATAGTCGTTTCAGGCACCAAACGAGCTCCATTCCCAAAACTGTCTAGGCGCATGACTTTTTCTCATCGTTCTTAACCTCTGGGTCCGTTTTCAAATTTTCGTCCACCAGAAAGTTCGCGCACTAAAATTGGTCCCCGAGGCACCTTCGTCGAG
>NW_028326816.1:0-33292 GCF_027475165.1 Benincasa hispida
AAGTTTTTCATTTGTTAGGTTCAAGTTTGACGTGTAAGGTTAAATTTTGATTCTTGTGGATCTGGAAGGAAGATAGGAAGATTGCATTAGACGTATTTTAAGAAGGTTGACAAGTGGAGAAGGTGCACCCAATACAAAAAGGATTTCATAACAACATTAATAACAAGAACAAGGTAATATTTATAAGATGCTCATCTTAAATGTCTATTTGTTCTAAATTTGTTGATCTTGCATATTTTACAATCATAATTTTATGCTTTTAAATTTTTTCGTGTTTTGTTTTTGTAGATTAAGTTGCATATTTTACAATCACGGATAAGTCATGGATGAAAATGAATAGAATGTAAGCTGAGTATGGTTTAGGGGTCGAGGTGTTTATTAAATATGGTCTACAACATTCAAATATACCAAATGTCATGAGTTTTCCATGTTTGAAGTGTGTTAATGCAAAGACTCTAGATGTGAACAAAATAAGAGAGCACTTATTTTTTAATGGTATAGATCAAAGTTATCAGACATGGATTTTTCACGATGAATCATTACCGATTAAGAGAAACAATGAAAATGTGTCTACTAGTGAAAGAGACGAAGTTGATGAGGATGATGTTGATATTGATGTTGATGACACAATTGGAATGTTTGAGGCTGCATATAATAACTATTTTAGTGGAAAATCTGATAATTTTGAAGAATTATTAGATGATACGAAGAAACCATTGTACCTAAATTGTAAAACTTTTTCCAAAATATCTACATTGGTAAAGTTATATAATTTAAAAGCTAAATTTGGATGGAGCGATAAGAGTTTCATTGAGTTGTTGGAATTAATTCATGACATATTACCTAGTTCTAATGAAATTCCAGCTTCTACTTATAAAGCAGAAAAGATTTTGGGTACTCTTGAATGAAGTAGGAGAAGATTCATACATGTAGAAATGATTGTTGCTTGTTTAGAAAAGAAATCTCTAATGCAAATGTATGCCCCATTTGTGGTACGTCAAGATGGAAGCTTCAAAAATATTTAAACGAAAGGGCTAAGAATATCCCAGCAAAATTCATGTAGTATTTCCCCCCAATTCCAAGATTTGAAAGAATGTTTCGAAGTAAAGAAACAACAAGTTTATTGACGTGGTATGCTAAAAAAAAAAGAAACAGATAGTTTATTAAAACATCCCAAAGATGCCCTATCGTGGAAAAAAATAGACAATTTGTGGCCAGAGTTTGGGTCAGAACCTAGAAATCTTCATCTTGCTCTTTCAACAGATGGGGTAAATCCACATGGAGATCTTAGTAGTAGATATAGTTGTTGGCCAGTGATGTTAGTGATGTACAATCTACCTCCATGGTTATGTATGAAGCGAAAATTTTTTATGTTGACTGCACTAATATCTGGTCCTAAACAACCAGAAAGTGACATAGATGTTTATTTTGCTCCATCAGTAGATGACTTGAAAATACTTTGGAAAGATGGGGTAGAATGTTACGATGCATATAAAGAATAACGTTTCATGCTTAAAGCCATTTTATTATGGATCATTAATGATTTTCCTGTGTATGGTAACTTGTGTGATTGTACGGTTAAAGGATATCATGCATGTCCAATTTGTGGAGAGAATACTTCATCCACTTATTTACCAAAAGGGAAGAGGATGGCATATCTCGGATATCGAAAGTTTCTACCCTGCCATCATCCATATAGGAAACAAAATAAAGCTTTTAATGGTGCACAAGAATTAGAATTTGGTCCAGAACCATTGAGTGGGGAAGAAATTCTTGCAGAAACAAGTACGTATCAATATTCATTTGATAAGAAAAGTATCAAAGAAAAGAACAGTGGAGATAACACTTCAATTTATTGGAAGAAAAAATCTATTCTTTTCGAGTTAGAATACTGGAAGTATCTTGACGTGCGATATTGTTTAGACATGATGCACATTGAAAAGAATGTATGTGCAAATCTTATTGGCAAATTGCTTGTTATTCCTGGTAAAACAAAGAATGGAATAAACACTCGATTAAATTTGGTGGAACTAAACATTAGATCAAAGTTAGCCCCTCAAGTAGGAGAGAAAAAAAGGCTTTTTACCTCTCGCATGTTATACATTAACACAAGCTGAGAAATTGAGCTTTTGTAAGGTACTATCAGAAATTAAAGTACCTGAAGGCTATTCAACAAACATTCAAAGTTTAGTGTCGCTCACAAATTTGAAACTTTACGGACTTAAGTCGCATGACCATCACATTCTTATGCAACAATTATTACCTGTAGCCATTCTTGATATTTTACCCAAACACGTAAGACTTGTGATTACTCGCCTATGCTTCTTCTTTAATGTTATATGTTGCAAGGCGATCGATTCATCTCAGTTAAAGGGTATGCAAGAGGATATCGTTGTCACTCTATGCCTTTTAGAGAAGTATTTTCCTCCATCATTCTTCACAATAATGGTATACCTTGTAGTGCATCTCGTAAGAGAAGTTAAGTTTTGTGGACCTGTTTATTTAAGGTGGATGTATCCTTTTGAACGATACATGAAAGTGTTGAAAACTTATGTACGAAATAGAAACCGACCAGATGGATGTGTTGGAGAAAATTATATTGTTGAAGAGACTATAGAGTTTTGTTCTGAATTCGTATCTGGTGTTAATTTTATTGGGCTAAATTCATCAACAAAGAAAGCGAATTCAAACATTGATAGAGCATTGTCAGCTGCTTCTTTTATCAAATCGAGTAAGGATGAGTTGGATCAAGCTCATCTTTATGTCATTCAAAATGTAAATGATGTGCTTCCTTACGTCGAGTATGTAGATCTCCATCTTATTCTCGTTTTAAGTTACTTGATTATTCAATAATCTACTAACTTTGTCATTTATAATAGGCAACATATGGATATTTTGTCTAAGCTCAATTCTGGTAAAAATAAAAGTAGAAAGTGGCTTCAAGAAGAGCATAATCGTACATTCAGTTGGTGGTTGTCCACACGGGTAATCTCTAGAGACCTACTATTTGATGTATAATTAAATGTTAACTACTAAAATATTATGAAATATATCATAGATTGCATTAGCTCTCGAAGTTCCCAAAAATTCCATATCGTCTTCTTTGATATGGATAGCTAATGGATCTTGTCCAACTGTGGCAAAATATTCTAGTTATGTGGTCAATGGTTACTACTATCACACAAAGAATCGCGACGATGTTAGGAGGGTTCAAAATAGTGGAGGAGTATAACAACTACCACAATGCAAGTCTTTAGTGCTAAGGATAAAAGGCTTGTCATGTCGGATATGACCTTTTTGGTGTAATACACGAAATATGGGAGCTTGACTATCATGGATTATCATTTATTTTATTCAAGTGTAATTGGGTTAAGAATAGAACTGGAGTCAAAATAGACGATTTTAGGTTTACTATTGTGAACCTCAATCGTATTGGACATTAATCAGACCCATTTATTTTAGCCTCTCAAGCAAAACAAGTGTTCTATGTAAAAGACCCCGTAAATTCAGGTTGGTCAATTGTTTTAACATCTCCACAACAAACAATTGAGGATGATTTTTATGAAGATGAAATAGGAGATATGCTACAAGAGTGTGGTTATGGAGGTATGCAAAGAATGTCCAATGTTGATACATTTACTGAGATTGATGATACAACATCCACATACATTAGACATGATTGTGAGGGTCGATGAGTTGATAAATAATGTATTAAGCATGGTATGTCATTTACTATGATTAAATATATTTAAATATTAAGATTATATGTTTTTTGTATGAATAATGTTTTTTTTTCCAGATTGACATGGAAACTTTAACAAGTAGCAGCGAGGATGATATAAATATGATCCCACAAAAACATAGCAGAATAAGTATACCACGTGGCCCAACTACAATGTCTGAGTTGGCACAAATAAGGACATTTGGGCAACGATTGACCATTGATTATAATGAACATGGACAACCGGTTGGATCTGGAGCAAAGAAGATGCAGAGTTATATAGGAGTTTGTGTTCGACAACAAATTCCTATAACGTATGATTCTTGGAAAAAAGTTCCAAACCATTTAAAAGACAAACTTTTTTATTGTGCAGCGGTATGTTTTCTAAACTTTTAATTCATGTGCATATTAGTTTATTAGTTTATTGTTTAACTACTTTTTTCATCGTGCAGATGTTGTTCAATGTGGACTCTAAGTTCAAACATTGTATACTAATGTCTGCATCTAGGAAGTTTTGGCCTTTCAAGACAACGTTGACTCAAAAGTTCATACTTTCATTTAAGGATGAACCCTCGGTCTTGCAATTTCCACCCAACAATATTCTCATATAGAGCAAGATCATTGGACATCGTTCGTCAATGAACGATTGAGTGAAGAATGGGAGGTAAGTCATTCATAATAAATTACATGTCAACATTATCATTGTTTTGATAGGTAACTTCAACTAGATTTGTTGTACAGAAAATCGGTCGTGTTCAAAAAGAAAGACGTGCGAAATGTCTATATAATCACCACATTTCTCGGAAGGGCTATGCGAATCTTGCCCAAGAATTAGTGAGTTATTCGAATTAAATTAAATCTTTTATTCTAATATGTTTATGCTAATTAAATATGTATGTTCATGCAGAACCTATCGAATGACCCTTCTTATCGGGCGACTTTATGGAAAGAAGCAAGAAAAGGAAAGAATAATGAATACTTTGATGAAGTTACTCGAGAATGTGTCAATCGGATTGTAAGTATATATTATGCAAAATTTAAGATGACATATATATAAGTTTAAGATGATATAGATATTGTGTGAAAATTGTAATATGTTTTATAGGATAAATTGGCTGAAGTTCATGAAGGTGAAGATGTTCTCACCGAAGCATTGGGTACGGAAGAACATTGGGGACGTGTTAGAGGAATGGGTGATTTTGTTTCCATTCTCAATATTTCAAATTAGTGAAACTAACATCCTCTATGAGCCAAGATATTGAAGGAGGCTCTAGTCAAAATTGTTCGACATGGTAATAAAATGTCAAGAGAAAGAACTCACAGCAGACAATCTCATCAGTCTAAATCATCTGTTGGAAGTGTTGTACTAAGTGCATCTGAAGAAGATACTGAGAAGATGTCTAAAGAAGATTTGGAGGTAATTTATTTATTGTGACTTCTAAATTTTAATCATATTGTACGTGCTTAACCATGCATGACATAAGTTCTTTTAAATTTGTTAAGGGGACACCATGCCACTTGGCTATAGGAACTGTAGATAATATTGTTGTAGTAGCCACAACATTTGATGATGATGTATCATGCTTAACTGTTAAAGTTCTGATTGACATTGTCATTGGAGAAGATTTGTCTATACCAATTCCTGTGAAGGGTAAAATAGAGTTCTTAAAGCAAGCAATGGGCAACTTCGTAAAATGGCCTCGTGAACTTGTAATTATGGGTGACGAGAAAAATGTATGTTTCCTTTTCAGTTTATGAGTTTGGTTATTTATTATTTTTCCTACTTTGAATTTTTGTAACTTTGGTTATGGTAGGGTCATTCACCAATTAAGAGCTTCAGCCAGTCCTCCAAATATGCTAACGCTAATGGTACTATCAAATTATTGAACGGACATGCCATGCATAACATGAACGATGTAAATATGATTCGTATCTCTTTGGAAGAGACAAATTTATTTATTTAGGCCGTGATGATCTGCTCCAATATTGCAATATGGTTGAAATCGGCTACATGTGTATTTTGACATACATTGCGTAAGTATTACTCATCTAAATTCACTCATGTATACTTTGTTTCATGTTGATAAATAATAACTTTTACTTTGTTTAGGTATCTTTGGGATGAATGTGGTTGTAGTATTACGAAGAAGTTTTTTATAATTGATCAAGCAAGAATATCGCCACACGTAAAGTCTCAAGATATCCGATCCAGAAATTTAGCCAATCAACTTGAATTGGCTAATTTAGACCAAATAGTCCTCATTCCATATAACACAAAGTAAATTGTGTTTATGTTGTGGCTAATTTGCATTATACACGTACTAATATTTCCAAATTGTTGCTTATTATAGTTATCATTGGATATTGATTGTAATCAATCTACAAGATATATAATCTCATTTTAACTTATTTGACCAAAAAAATTGATTCGGCAACTGAATTTTTAAAAAATGGATAGATTCGGGCTTCAATGTCGGTTAAGAATTTAAAAAAAAAAAGGCTTTAATGTCGGTTGCAACCGACATTAAAGACCTTTAATCACTAAAGACCTTTAATGTCGGTTGCAAGACTTTCAATATTGAGAGACCGACATTGAAGGCTGTAATATTGGTGTTACTAAAGGCCTTTAATGTCGGTTTAAAACTGACATTAAAGGCCGAATTTCTTCTAGTGGACTACCGTCGAGAGAACGTACTTAGCCCGATGATTTTAAGAGCGTCGGGAGAGGGTCAATTTTAAAAAAAAGGTTGGGATACTTTTATTAGAGTTATCTCGACGATGGGTCAAACTATCCGGGATAATATACTTCGCTCGACAATTGTACAAGCGTCTGGGGAGGGGTTAATTTTTTTTTAAAAAAAATTGTTGGAAAAATTTTATTGGAGTTATCCCGATGGTGGTTCAAACTAGGGTTGGGATAATGTACTTAGCCAGATGGTTTTGCAAGGGTCGGGAGATGGTGAATTTAAATAAAAAGGGTTGTTGAAATTATATTAAAGTTATCCCGATGGTGGTTAACGACTATCGGGAGAACCTACTTAGTCCGACGATTTTTCGAGCGTCGGGAGAGGGTCAATTTTAAAAAATGTTAAGGAATTTTTATTAGAGTTCTCTTTATGGTTGTCCAAATGACCATTGGGAGAACCTACTTAGTTGGACGGTTTTTTAGAGCGTCGAAAGAGGGTCAATTAAAATCCTCATTTTTCCCCTCTTTTCCTTTTTCAGCAGTCGTCGCCCCTGTTGCTTCTCTCTCTCTAACCCTCAGTTTCTCACTCCTACCTCACACCCATTTTTCCTTTCCATCGTAGATCGGGCTGCCACTATCATTGACTGCCGCCGTTCGCCGCCAATTGCCGCTTGTCTCCACCGTTTGTGCAGTGGGTAAGTGTTTTGTCGGTTTGTTTTGGGATTTTCTTGGTTGCTTTCGAATACCCAAAATCTCTTTGGCTTAATTTATTCATAATATTTTGTTGTTATATTCAGTTTGGGGAGGATTCATGCTATCCAAAAAGAGTTAAATGACTTTAGAATTTTTTGAGATTTTTTGCAGCGGGTATAGTTTAGTTAACTAAATACTGAGGAAACTTTTGGAGTTTGAATGCAACGACAAACAGCAAAAAAAGAAAAAAACTGTACTAGAGGAGGAATATCAAATTTGAAATGCAAGATTGATGGAAGAGTTAAATAGGGACACACTTTCCGTATTGAGGATATGTCTCACATGGGAAGAAGAAAAAACTATAAGTTTAGTGGCCTTAATGAATGAAATTAGTTTGGACTTTATTAGGCTCTTGGGCAATATGATCTTGATGGTTTATATTTAGTTTACATGATTATTGTTGAAGATTTTATTTTAAAGGATGATTGGGAAAATTCACCCAAAAAAGAAATACAAACAAGAAAAAAATGAAATGAAACTAAAAGTGTTAACAAATATTTTAATTTGGGTTTATTATATGTGGTCAAATATTGTTCTTAATGAAAACAACTCATCTAAGAAAAAATTAATACTTAGAAATTGAAACTATGTGTTATAGTATAACTAATTGTCTAAATCATATAGATTCAACTCATCACATATATTATTAAGAATGAATAAAAAGTGGATTAAGATTAGGAACAAGTTATCAACTGAGTATGCAAAAGGAGTAGTCCGATTCCTTGAAGTTGCAAACTTCATGTTAATAACTCGAAAAATACAAGGTGTCATTGCAGAAAATGTACTAATGCAATATGGGAGCCAATAAATGGAGTTGAACAACATGTTTTATAGGACATCGATGTTATCTTCTAGATAATCACAGTTGGTGCAAGAGCAAACAATATGATGGAAAGGTGGAATGTATACCTCCTCTAGTTTTCATGGATGGAGAAAATATCTTACTTGAGGTAAACTTGACTAACCATCTAGTTAATGATTTCATCGATGAATAGATGAAAAATTCGTTTAAAGAGTATAGGTCAGAATTGAAATAGTTAAAAAACATGCAAAGAGAAGGAGTGCATGGCTTGCAGCTCATATTTGGAGAATCAAAGTAGAGAGGATAATGGCCTTTGTGTGACCATGAAGATGAAGGTAATAGAGAAAATTGAATCCCCATTTTGTGCAACCATGCAAAACCGTTTTCCATTTTCTTTTAAAACAAAAAATGATTTTAAAACCATTTTAATACAAAAATGATTTTCTTTAATTAATTTCATAAATTAATTTAATATCAAATACTAAATCAATTTTTGCACAATAATCATCTTCATATATTTAAATCATATTTAAATATAATTTCTCTTGTTCCATTTAATTTGAACGTTTCAAATTAATTTTTCAAGTTACCCTAAAACTTATCCATTTACGAGCTAGTAGGGGGACCTCGCGGACCTACAGATCATGGGCTCCAACGATTCGAGATTAATTGGCTAAACTCATTAGTTTGATCTAACCCCCGTTCGTTAATTAATGAAACACTCCACTATATCCCATAATTGAACTCCCCTCACTGTAGATATATTATGTCCACTTAATAACCATAATCAGTAAGTTGATCCTTCACAGGTTGTTCGTAATCACAGCTAGGTCAAAAATGCCATTTTACCCCAGTGACTACATCTTGTTCCTTAAGTTTCTATTGATCCTCTAATGAACAATTCTGATTCATAATCTCTATGAATCAAATCATTTCTCTATCATGAGAAGGTAGAGCCCGAATGTTCAAGACTTAGAGTCAGTACTTGAGATAACAACCTATCTACTAATCCTAAATAGGGTAGGACTGAATTCCATCTTGTAAGGCTATGTCCCCAGCTATTCATCCGGTCTTATCCCCAAAATGGTAAGCTTATTGAGCAATGTTGTTGGACTACTCTCACCGTTTGCAGATCAAAGGATAATCCCGAACAAACAGGAGTTCATAGCTAGCTCAGGATTAAGATCGAGTTAACCTAGGTTATATAATAAATGAAATAGTCAGTTTTAACAGTAAACGGTTGTTATAAAGAAAAGTGACTATATTCTTGGTCCAGTCTATATGCAAACTCATTGCATAGGATGCCCCTTACTCTCATGTCTCAATATGAACGATTTGTGGATCATATCGTTTGTAGCACCTTACAACTTCTTGTAACAACTACAGAGTGGGCCGCATCCAATAGTGTTACCAGGATGAGATACCCAATTTCATCCATATACTTATTAGACCATTTAGGCTATATACTGTCAACTTGATCCTGTTTATGTCACTACATAAAGTTATAGCATTCAGACTATAGCCAATGATGTGTTTATTGGATTTTCATAATAAGATGCAAAATCAACAAGTCATTGTTATTGATAAAATAGAATGTTTAACACAAACTGCGAGTTCTAGGATATTCCCAATAGGAATTACACAAACACTATAAAAAAATATGCAAGTCCTAAAGAGGCAGAAAGTACACCTACCTCATCGATTTAAAGATGCCATCGAAGATTGGCATTTTTTATGTACTAAGTTTGAATCCACCGAATGGAAAGTAAGAACTTTTATGTTTATTTCAATTTACTTACATGTCAATTACTCTTTTCCTCTTAATTTCTCGTTTTATTAGAAAGTGGCAGAGGCTAATCAAAATAATCAGTCAGCTCTAAAGTTCACTCATACAGTTGGTTCTAAGACTTTTATATGCATACAAAAATTGACGATAGAAATAAAAGTATTTGTATATTTGATTTGTAAGAAAGTATTATATATCTTCTATGTGAATTGTTTTACAGAAAGGACCCGACAGTCAAATAATGAACCTAGTAGACTTATTTAAGTATACGCACTCTAAAAGTGACAACTCTTTGTTATCAGGCCACTAATGATGCATACCTAAGTTTTTATTCCTCAATGTAACTTTATTTATATACAATTGTCATATAATTATTTGTTTAAATTATTGATGTAGAGTCAAATGGTCGAGATGAGAGAAGCCTTCACCTAAGATGGGTTTAAACCAATATTGGAAGAAGAAATGTGCGAGCAGGTATTGGACACAGAAATGGGCCTTGGTAAGGCACCAAAGTCTAAAAAATCAAGAAAAGATAGATTATTGTCGAGTGAATCCTCCTTGAAAGTTATAGAGGAGCAACAACAAGAGATATAATCCTTAAATACTAGATTGGCTTGATTGAACAAATTGAAAGAAAGAAGACAAATTAAGATGGATGATATGAAAGTTATGATCTTACAACTCATGAAATCATAAGAAGATAAATCAAACTAGGTATAAGCTCTTCAACTTTCGTAGTAAACTAATTAGAAGACCGTGTATATTGTTATCCTGTAGTTATAGTAACAACATAAACGTATAGCTATGTAAAGTATAGTTAATGTTCAGAAGTTGAGTTTTAAGTTTTATATTGAGTTTGAGATTAATTTTGAGATGAGAATATGCTATATTAAATTTGAGGCTAAAATTGTTATAGGGGTAAATGTATAATTGTGTTTAAATTTAAATTTCCATATAAGTTCTATATTGAGTTTGAGATTGAAATATGTAAATATGAGCTGGTTTATTCAATTCGTTAATATTCTCAGTTGAGTTTTAAGTTCTATATTGAGATTGAGAATGATTTTAAGATGGGTATATGCTATATTGAGTTTTATGGTTAAAATAAGTTTTTTTTTTTTTTTTTTTTGGTGGGGATGAATAAAGTTCAATGTATAATTACATTTAAGTTTAAGTTGGATTTTAAGTTCTATATTAAGTTTGAGAATGAAATGAGTAAATATGAGTTAGTTTATTTCAATTTCTTAATGTTCTTAAGTTGAGCTTTCAGTTTTGTATTCATTTTGAATAAAGTTCATTTGAATGTGTTAATGTTCTTATGTTGGGTTCCCCTTGGTATAGGGGTGATTGTCTAATTATGTTTATGCTTAAGTTAAGTTTTAAGTTATATACTGATGTTGAGATTGTTATTTGTATATTGAGTTTGAGTTTAAAATGTGTAGATACAGGTTGGTATGAGGCTAAAGAATGGTGGGAGGGGAAGAGGTGGAGGGAGAGATTGCATAAATTTCATTTATATTTGTTAATGTTCTTATGTTGGGTTTAAAGTTGGTATATGGGTAAATGTATAATTATATTTAAGTTTAAATTGGGTTTTAAGTTCTATATTGAGTTTGAGATTGAAATATGTAAATTTGAGTTGGATTGTTTCAATTCGTTAATGTTCTTGATTGAGTTTTAAGTTCTATATTCATTTTGAGATTGGTATATGGTATATTGAGCATTAAACTTATTTAAATTTGTATTTTGTAGGTATCTTGAGATTTATGTTGAAGATTCATCTCCCAACAAGCTAAGTTAGAATGTAGAATTGTGTTTTATGGATACCTTGTGGATATTACGTAATGTTATTCCAGAGTTAAGAACTTGTGGATGTTATATTATATTTAAGATGGATAGTATTAGTAGTTGTTTATTTGACAAATTTGTAAGATTCAAACATGTTTTCTAGATATTATTTAATATTGTAGACATCTAATTAATTTTATAAATTTTTAATTTAGTTTATTCGATATTTGTAAGATTTAAATAGTATGACATTTGTAAAAGAAAAAAGAAATAGATATAAAATTTAGTAAATAAAGAAAAAAAAGATATTTCGACACCTAAATATGTAATCCCTATGGTACAAGGGTCAGGAAAAAGTGTAATTTCATGCTTGTTTTTACCTTTTTTCCGATGCTTAAATAGGTCATCATTGGCATAAATAGCCATCTCCCGACGATACAGGGGTCAGAAAAAAAAAAGTGTAATTTCATGCTAAAATAACTCTCAAGTTAATTTTTGTCGACGGTCGAATCGTAGATTGAGCGTCGGAATAAGTAACCATCTCCCAACGGCAAATGGAACCGCAAGCATAAGCTGACTTATCCCAGCGGTCGGAAATTATTCTTACCGTCAAGAGAAATAACTTTTCCCAACGGTATCATTTAGGGTCAGTAAAAGCCCTCATCCTTGTTTCAACGAAATATCTTTTTTCCTGACGATAATGCTTTTTTTTGGATCGGGGAAGGTTTTTCTAACGATGCAGTCAATGGTTGAATTTTCGTTGGGATAGGTTGTCCCAATGGTTTTTTTACTTTATTCAATGATTTTCGTCATCGACAAAAGTCCAAATTCTTGTAGTGGCAGGTATTTTTCTTTTAGCAAAGAATTTGAAGGACAGGGTACAAGAATAATACTCATTCAATCATGGTGTTTTTCATTCTTTTTATTTCTCATTGTCTAAAATATTATTGGACATTTTGTAGGTTAGCTTTGGATTTCGAAATTTCTTCTTCTTTATTTTGAAAAAGAAAAATTCTATTAAAAAAAATTAAAATTTTGAAGAAAGCTTCTAATATATATATACACACACTGCAAAGAGAAAGCTTCTATATTAAAATATATATATATATAAATAATCTATGGTAATTGACTAAATATTTTAAGCAAAATTCACTTTTTTAAAAAAATAAATTAAAAATAAACAATAAATATTGCAGAATAATGACAATGACAAAACGTATTTCTCATTTATTTCACAAAGAGAAAATTATGCATTAAAAAAATCAAAAGAAAATAAAAGGGAAGGAAAGCGTACATCCAAAAAGTGAGAATGGCCAACTTTACTTTTTATTGTTTTAGTACTGACAAAATTAAAGTCTAGGATAAGTTATTAATACAATGAATGAAATGAAGAATTTCTTTTTTTTTTTTCTTTTAGCATTTATTTATTTCTAAAATACATTATTTGAGGGGGGGAAAAAAAAACTTGCACGTAAGGATTGAATAGTAGTTAAGCATCAAAAGACAAAAATGTTTTAAAAAAAGAGAGAAGAAAAAAAGAGAAAGTTATAGCATTTGCTTTAGTTTTTCACCTTTATATAATCTCTTTTTTCTTTCATATAGTAATAATAATAGCATCTTTTTTCCAAAAATAAATATATAGAATAATTAATTATAGGATAAATATCAATTTTATACCCTTAATTTTAGGTTGTATAAACTAAAATTGACCCTAAATTGATAATTATATCAATTTAAATCATGAAATTTTATAAATATATCAATTTACATATTCCTCTAAATTTCGTTAGACAAATATATCGTGTTAAACTTATAATTTGATTCAATTAAACTACTAAATTGTCATAGGTCAATCAATTTAGACCCTTTATTACGATTACCTTTGAAAATCATCTATGTTAACTCTCGAATGTGAGTGGATTTCTTCAAGTGTCAGTTTTACAAAATGGACCATTAGAGAGTAAATGCATGGACGACGATTCTCAAAGAAAATACTGATTAAGAATTTGAGTTGATTCATTTATGGTAGTTTACAAGTTTAATTGATACAATTATAAATTTCGCACGAAATTTTTTGAAATGGAACATAGTAGAGGGCGTAAACTGTAAATTGACACTCTTACGATAGTTCGTGATTTAAATTATTATAATTATTAATTAAATTGATATAACTCCTAAAATTTAAGAATATAAATGAATAATTTTCCTTAATTACAATATAGACTATATTTACTGTTCAATAATTGCGAAAGTGGAAAGTCGAAGCATCGATTTTTGTGTTGATAATTAGTTCTAACTTATCCACTTTAGCTCGCCTCGAATGGTCTAAAATTCAAAATACGACCGTCGAAAGATAGCTTTAAAAGTTGTTTTAGTTTTTAAACTTTGACTTCACGAAAGAAGAAAAAGAAGAAGAAGAAAATCAATAACCTTCTTACATTTTTTTGGGATAAATTATGTATTTTTATTTTTCGTATTTTATCCTTAGTTTTTATCTAATTTTTATTTTTAAAAGTTTGATTACATGTTTGAAGTTTAAATCAACCTTGGTCCTAGGTATTATTTAATTTAATCAAATGCTTTGTTATATAGAGCACTTGCTTTTATTTGCATCCTTGACTTAATTTTTAAGGGAAAAATAGGGGAAAATGTGAAAAAAAGATCAATTGTTGGTTCGAAATTTAGTAAGGTATACAAATTTTATCTTAGACGTTCAATTTCTAAATCGAATCTTATCAATTTCTACTTGTGGTTCAATTTTCGATATTCACTAATTAATTTTAACCAAAAAAAATATAAATTTCCATTTTTTTTAATAAGATACTAAAAGATAGTGGGATCATATGGTGCACCGAGATATCTCAACTAGGTTGACGCCTCCCTAGTACCTTCATCATACCTCGAAGCTGGTAGTGTTGTATTCCATTAAAAATTGAAGAGTATGTATAGAGAGCTAGAGGATAGCTCAAAACCAAAATAGGAGGAAAGAGCAAGGGCGGTAGGGTTACAAAAATCATCCAGTTTAGGACAATAGTGGGAGCATCATAATCACAAAATAAGGATGATTTAGTACTTCAAAGGCCAACCAACGATAAAACTGTAGGAATGTATCAGCAACAGCAGAAGCACAAGGATCATTTAAGTATTCTAATTCACTAATTTTGACAAAATATAAAGCATGCTCTTGCAGAAAACAAGTGAGTTTCATGACATACCTCTTGTAGAACTTCTTCAAAGCTTGTTCTCCAACTGCAATCTTCTCCAAATCTTATTGCAGACCACCTCAAGATCTTCCCCACTATTTTCTTGGTATTCTAGATTGAGTTGTGGAACTCAAAACAAGCTTGAATCAAGGGATTAAGGAGAATAGCTCACAGCAGCAATCTGGTTGAAGAACTCTTTCTTCAGCACAAATTTTCTCTAAAATTCTCTCTTGATTGCATGCCCGAATTTTACTCCAAACTCTTCATTATATTGCAGATCAACATGCAAGGAAGAGAGTTGCATGAGTTACAGCTCATGCTTGGAGTAAGACAAAGCAAAGATGATGGCTTTTGTGTGAGCAAGTAAAAAGAAGGATAAAGGAAAACATGATTTTTCCATTTTAATGTTTTGTTTTTCAATTGTCCAATTTTATCAAAAATCAAAACTTGATTTTTAAAATCCATTTTGATTTTAAAAACTGAAAAATAAAATTAATTTTTAAATAAAAATTAATTAATCTAATATCAAATATTAAATTAATTTTTACACACATCCATCTTTATATATTTAAATAATATATAAATATAAATTCTCCTATTCCATTTAATTCTCAAATTAAACACGTAATTATATCTCATATAATTACTAATTCCCTTAATTCTAATTTGAACGTCTCAAGTTAAATTATCACGCTATTCTAGAGTTAGTCCGTTACGAGCTAGTAGGGGGACCTCGCAGACCTACAGATCAAGGGCTCCAACGATCCGAGATTAATTGGCTAAACTCATTAGACCAGATTAATATTCATTCGTTAACTAATGAGTCACTCTACTAAAGCCCATATGTTGGCTTTTTGGCCCTTAATCTCAAATTATTTAATTTTTATTAATTAATTAATCAATGTTTTGATGATAAAAAAACTCAATTTTTAATTACTGAAAATCTTAGTGTTTTAATATGTCCATAGCATAAAGCTTGGAACAACGATTCCAACACCTCTTGAATCACTCAAATCGGAGCTAAAACGAAGACAATATGACCGAAACAAGTCTATAGAGAAAATACCGTGGTGGATGACGTGGCATAACTAGGCCATTTACATGTAGACATGTGACAACATATTGGTTGAATGGTGGATCAGGATCATTAAGAGATTAACATATGATGGACTTTTGATTTTTGGATTGATTTAAAATAAAAAAATTGAAATTAAAAAGAAATTTAGAAGGAAAATAAATTTAATATTATTTTATGTTTGTGTCTAATGGCTAGTTTTTTACACATTGTATGTTTTTTATTTTTGGATTAACTTTAAAAAGAATGAATTTAAAAAGAAAATGAATTAAAAGGAAAATGAATTTAATATTATTTTATGTTTGTGTCTAACGGCTAGTTTTTGACACATGATATAGTTTTTTATTTTTTGGATTAATTTTAAAAAGAAAAGGAATTTAATATTATATTTTGTTTGTATCGAACGATTAGTTTAGTTTAAAATCTCCAACATTGATTTTTCTTTTCCAAAATCCAATGGTCCAAATTAATTGTGGTTTCTAAAAATTTTTCCATCTCTATATAAACCATCTTCCTCTCTAATTTTTAAACCAACAAATTTTACATTTCATAATCCTCCAAAACTCAAAAGTTCCATTATTGCTCTCTCTAAGTTCCCAATTTTTCTTTTTATCTTATTCTTGAGAGAGTGTTATTGTATTTTGAGGATAAACTTGTTGAGTGCTTAAACTTGTAAATCCACTCTAGTGAGAGTTGTATTGTGTTTTTCAAAAATTCCAACATTTGTAACAGTTTGATCCTAAACTATGGAAAGGATCGGGTTTGCTCTTGAACCCATAAAAGAAGCGGTGGTGTAACGGTTGGGCTCTAATCCGTAGAAAGAGTCGAAAAGATTTTATTCAAATTCTCAAGAGGCGCTTGGGAAGTGGAGTAGGTCGAGTTTGACTGAAACACTATAAAAATTATGGTGTCTTTTTCTCTAACTCTTTCCTTTTTATTTTTGCAATTAATTTAAGCAATTTGTTGTATGTTTTAGTTTGTTCTTATTTATTTGCCAAAATTTGATAGAATTAAATTATCACATTTTTTGTCATCTTATTTGTTGCATAATTTGAATTTTTCTTATTATTTATAAAAAGTGTATTAATTTGTTTAATTGGGTTAATTTAGAAAAAAAAAAGTTTAATTAAACCCTATTCACCTCCCCTCTAGGGTTGCCATATCGATCCAACACCATATTTTCACTCCCCCCACTATAGATATATTATGTCCACATGATTTAATCATAATCAGCAAGTCAACCCTTCACAGGTTGTTCGTAATAACGACTGGGTCAAATATCTGTTTTACCTCCGAGATTACATCTTATTCTTTAAGTTCCTACTGATCCTCAACAACTGGTTTGTGATCCAATCACTAAACCAAACTCTCTCAGCCTAGTGAGAGGGTGGGGCCTCTTGTTCAAGACTTGGATTCAATACTTGAGAGAACAATCTTTCTTCTATTCCTAAATCGGGTAGGCGTAAACAACGTCTTGTAGCCTATGTCCCCAACTAACTATTCGGTCTTACCCCTGAAATGGGAGTCTTATTGAGCCGACGTTGTTGAGCCAACCCTCATCTATGAAAATCTAAGGGCAATCCCGAATAAACAGGAGTTTATAGTTAGCTCGGGATTTTACCTAGGTCATCTAAGTGAAATAGTCAGTCTTATACAGTAAACAGTGTTATAAAGTAAGAGTGACTTATTTCTTGGTTCGATCTTATGCAAACTCATTGCATAGGACGCCTCCACTCCTCATGCCATAACATGTACGAATTAGGATCATGTCGTATGTAGCACTTTACAACTCTTTGTAACAAATACAGAGTAGGCCGCATCCAATGGTGTTACCAATAAGGTACCTAACCTTATTCATGTACCATAGATCATTTTGACTATTTACTCGAACCTGATCCACTCTTATGTCTCCTCATAAAGTTCAAGCACTCATATAATAGTCATGGGTCTTAGTTTATTGGATTTAGACTTTCATACAATTTTTGAAATCAATAATAAGTATATTGATTATAGAAAATGTTTTTCATATTACAAATTGCGGGTTTTAAGACATAAAACCCAACAAAAACATCATCCTACAATCGATATTGTTGTTTGCTCTCATCATGGAAGACTCTTTTGTTTCTTTCAAGCCATATGCAGTGCCCCCGTCAATTAGATTTTTTAGGATGCGGGTACTATGTGCAAAAGTATATACATGAAATAGTGCATAATCCTACTACTGCCGTTACTAGCCTCGTACGTAAATTATTTATTTTTTATATACTAGCTTTAATTTAATAAATGATGTAAACTTATGTTGAGTTTACCTTCTTCTTTTTTTTTCCTTTTTGTAGTTCAATACAAAAAATGTATATAACCAAGACGTAATTCGAACACAATGGGTAAGTTTTGTTGGCTGATTTGTGTAAGGATGTACTTCTTGTTTTTTTTGTCTCAATAAACTGTAAATGTTAGCTTAGAATGAATGTTGACGAGTTTTGAGTAAAATATGCAAGTTTAGAATGAATCAAAGTACTAATCGTTGGTTTGCGGATAGATGAATTGTTATCTAACCATGATTTGTTTATTGGAAGATTTATGTATAATTTTTTTGTTTATGGGTATTTGGCGTGAGTATTCATGGAAGCACTAATTGATATTTGTGAATGGGAGAAATGATTATTAATATTATGAGGTGATTGATATTTCTAATTGTAGTTTTGGAGAGGCGGGTGGTTCCATATGAGTGTTAGATATGAAAATTATAATTATTGTTCTATGGAAGTGTGTTATCGATATGCAAATATTGGTTAGTATGTTTATTTCATATTTGATAAGTACTTATAGAATGGATTGGAAATATTAATTCTTGTTTGTGGATAAATTATTATAAAAGTGCGCTTCATTGCAGGTAACTTTGTATTTAGTTTTGTAGTAGAGTATATTGTTTTGTCTATTGTTATATTTCACATTTGAGTTCAATGAGTTTATAAGTGGAAGACAAATATTATTGACTTGCCATGCAGAATATAACAAGCACGCATTACAATGAATAGTTTTTTTATTTTTAATAAAAGAACAATGACAGACATTTCTTGACCCAACACGAGACATATAATGTCGTTTTTAACTTTTTGACCAACATTAAAAATGGATTCGACGATGGCATTTAAAAAACAGACAATAATTGAAAAAACGGACATTAATTCTAGGCTTCAATGTCGGTTTAAAACTGACATTAAAGGGCTTTAATGTTGATTGACAATCGACATTGAAGATCGTGTTATAAAAGGTCTTTAATGTCAATTATCTTTAATGTTGGTTTTAAACTTACATTGAAGAGGGTGTACAATGCCGGTTTAAAACCGACATTAAAAACAACCAACATTAAAGACCTTTTATAACACGATTTTCAATGCTGGTTATATCAACCGACATTAAAGCCCAAAATTCTTGTAGTGTATCAAGGCACTTCAGATCTGTATTTAGCATCAATAAAATTCTTTTTCATATAAATACCTCCATAGCCATTTATTACGCAGAGCAATGTTTGTGATCTTCACCTTATCAATGCCAATACTGCCCTTCTCCTTTGGTGTAGTGACAATATCCCATCTTACTAAATGAGATCCTCCCTCCCTTTTAGTACCTTTCGAAAGAAAGGTTCTCATCGGCTTTTCAATAGATTTGTATATAGAAACATATAGGGGTGTTAAAAAAATCGATGACCCAAAAAAACTAATCAACCTAACCCAACCCGTGTGTTAAAAAAATTCGAGGTTTTGGAGGTCGTTCGATGGGTTCGTGATCTTGGAGATTGTTGTGTTCGTTGTTGCTGTTGATCGTGTTGTGTTGTGGTCGTAGTGTTCGAGCGTTCGTGTGTTGCTGTCTTGGAAACTAAACGAGCGTTCGTGATCGAGGGAGCTTGAAGCTTGAGTCTTCAAAGGTATGATACTTTTTCCCTTGATTATCTTCTGAAACATGTTGTAATTTTTTTTATTATGCATGACCTATAAGTTTTCATTTCTTGTACTGTAATTATGTATGTTCAATATCAAATAGAATTTGGAACAATCATTTCGCTGCTCATGGAAACCCTCATGTCCGATTTCCTTCAATTGGTATCAAAGCCAGATTCTTCTGATATTCCAAATTTCACTTCTGTTTTGAAATTTTTTTACAGTCGTGGTGGATTTTCTGCATTTGCGTTTAAGTGCTAAATGCGTTTGTGGATGGTGTTGATGAATGTTTACAGGTTAATTGCCTATGTTTAAAAGCTTTCTTTTGATTACAAAATGTTAATTTGTAATGGCCCTTGTGTTTTTGTGCATAATTAACATGCAATCGAGTTTGTAGTTCAAAGTGTTTGAGTTTGTCGAGTCGTTCGTGATGAAGTTTCGAAGCATGGAGATGCGGTTCTCAGCGAGGAAGAAGACTTAGAGTTGGTCGTTTCGTGTAGCCTAAGGTAAACGATCGTTGGGATTTGGCTAAATGATCGTGTAGATTTTTCTACGCGATCGTGTAGTATTTACTAAACGAATGCTAAACGATGGGGTAAAGTATTTGCTCTATCGTGTAGCGTTGGTTGCCCGATCGCGTAGACGCTGGAGGTAAACGATCGAGTGGAAGCATATGATGCTTATCATTTAGTAAAAGGCGTGCGCACTAAACGATCGTGTAGTTAGCATGCTTCATCGCATAGTCACTACCTATACTATCACGCGGTATACGATACTTAGACGCTCGCTCGCGATCATTTAAACTATTGTGCTTCACCACATCGTTGTCGTTTAGACGATCATTTAAGGTTTGCGTTATGCGTTGCGTGCTGCACGATCGCATACCTCCTGCTTCATTGGATAGTAAAAGGTACACGATCGTTTAGCTCTGGAAGCGTTGGTAAATGATTGAGTAAAGCGTTTACTCTTTCGTGTAGACAATCACAAGAAAGTTTGGTATACGATCAGTGGAGACGCGGACTTTGACCGGACGGTTCAAGACCCGGTTCGCCTGTTTGAACTGGAGACGCTTTGCTTTTGTAATAGTTATCTTTATTTTTTGAGGATTTGAGGCAAATTATCCCAGTTCATCAACTTTTGTTTAATATACATGGGATGTATGTGGTTTATATGACATAGTGTATGACATATAGATTTGAAGCCCACTTTAGGTTGTGTAATTATTCATGCATCATGTATTATAAGCGTTATAATATGGCATGATGAAATTAGAAAAGAGCATGTGCATGCATCATGAAATATAAGAGTTATATTTATGCATGCAGTAAGCATATTCATGTATCATCTTTATTTCTGACCCAAAACGAGACATTTAATATTGTTTTTAACTCTTTGACCCCAAACTAAAAATGGATTAGACAATTTAAAAAATGAGGCATTAAAAAAATAGGACAATTGTTAAAAATTAGAAAAATCCCGACATAGAAGATGTTGTACAATATCGATTTTCAACTGAAATCAAAGATGGTGTACAATGTTGGTTTTAAACTGACGTTGAAGATTGTGTACAATGTCCGTTTTTAACCAATATTGAAGATAATTGGCATTGAAATTTCGGTCAGCTATAATGTCAGTTTAAAACCGACTTAAAGACCTTTTATAACCCGATCTTCAATGTCGATTTTCAACCGACATTGTACCCCCATAATGTTAGTTCTAAACCGACATTAAAGCCCAATTTTATAGTAACGAGCTTTAGAAATGCATGAGTATTTCCATGATTTCAGCTTTTCAACAAATATCTAGGTTATGTTTGTTTTAACTTTCAAATCCTATCAACTTTGTACCATCTATATGTTCTATTGTTAATTAAAATGTGCACACCCATTTGTGTGTATAAAATAACATGATTGTGAACGAAAAATCATCAGAAAAATTGCAACACCTATTTATATTTAAGTTTAAAATTTTCACATTTATAGTTATTGAGATGCAATTCAATGAATTTAAAACTTAATACAAATTGTTATTTGCCAAACCACCGAGAACCATAAACCACAATATAGCTCCCTTTCAAGAATAAGAGAAACTACCTAGGCTGGAAAGTCATCTTTCCACACTCTAAGAACCTCAAAAATCAGGAAGCCAAAGATGCTAGATTGTGAGCAGCTCTAACTATTTAAAAAAAAATCATTTTAGATTTTTTTTTTCTAATGTTCGATCTTTTAACTTTTGACCATGCCCTAGTATCTTTAACTTGGCTATAATAAAACTGAGAATAGTTTTCTCATAGTTCAATCTTCAATTAAAAGCTTTAGTCTTTTTCCCTTTTTTCCCAAAGATTAAAAGCTTTAGTTACAAACACTTAAACATTCATATAAATTATTATTTGTACTAAAAGTTAGTTATTCAAATCATTTTAATTGAGGTGATCATGTGGCCTATTTAATTTTAATGAAAATAACAAATTTGTATGAACTAATTCTAGATATTTCAATAAATTGGAACACAGTTTAGTGGATAATACATTTAGTATCATTTTTAAGGTCAATAGTTTGATCTACTCTTATAATTGTTAAACTAAAAAAAAAATAATAATAATAAAAATATTTCTTTAAAATGAATCTTTCATACCAGATGATTTGGAAGTTCTCTCATATCTATATATAAACTTTTTTTTTTTTATCTCTAAAATCTACTTAGAAGTGTTGAGCAAAATCCAACATTTACATTTAGAATGAATAATTTAATACCCTTATCTACATATACTTGAAAATATAAAATAAAGTTACCTCATTAAAGAATGGAAATATACAATTGAGGGGAAGTGCTTTAGTAAACATTAAAAAATAATAAAGAAGGAAAGAAAGACTTATGGGCAATTAGATTGACGTTTTCAAGGAATGAATAGAACATTCATTAAACAAAGATTAGGCTATTAGATAGGGTTTAAATTTATTACAACTGTTCAAATATTGACTTTTACACTTTTTTCTCTTTTTTTTTTTTTTTTTTTTACGGTACACAAGACAACCAACTTTCACTTTTCACAAAATTGTGCAGCCTTCCTTGAACCCCACAACACAAAATAACAAAATAATTGAATATTTAAAATTTTGACATGATCAAATTAATGAAACGTAGGCCCAACATTTCATTAATGGTAATACTTAACAAATTTAAATAATAGTATATTAATAATAATAGAAAATTTTTCATATATAAAAAAAATGTAAAACTATCTACCAATATATATATATATAGACTTCGATAGACTTCTATACACCTCTATCGAAGAATATTCAACTTTGCTATTTTGGGTAGATAATTTTCTTTATTTTTTATTTTTGAAAATCTCTCTTGATAATATTTTAGATTGTCATTTTTAACCTTTAATATCTCCAAAATTATCAATTAAATCTTGTTAATTTTGTTAACATGTATAATTAACTTTTGTTTTAATGACATATTTAGAATGGTTGAGACATGCAACTGGAATGTTATTTTTACAATTAAAAATCAAATTATCCACTAAAAAGAAGTTATATCGGTCATCAACTAAACCTTTTTTTATAAGTAAGATTCTTATATACAAATTTGTTAATTGAACAATAATGTAATGATACATAAATTACTCTTTTTAAAATATAAAATGATTAATTAAAAACATTCAATTACGCAAATTAAAAACTTCAAGAAACTTAAAAAATTAAACTAAATATTTGCCACCATTTAAACTTCGGACAAATATTTTTACAAATATAATTCAAAAATGTTTAGGCATTTTGGAGTATAGAGCAGACAAAAACTGACAATTCCCCAAAATAAATTTTAAATATGATTAAAATAAAAAATCACACACATCAAAGCGACGTCGTACAGATGCAGGTGGAGCGTCATTTCCGTATTATATTGCAGCATTTTTTTTGAAAAAATCTTTATATATTTTAATTTTTGTTTTTTTTTACAGCTTTCAGAATTGCCTTTTTACTAAGCACACCCACGTCAGTCAATAACATTCATTCGCAGAAGAGAATGTCAAATTATTTAACCATCATTGCATTTGCCTTTAGTGGGCCCACCAGCTTTACACGTGGCACAATCATAATGGCTTGATTTTCGTGCCGTGCAGTCCTTGTCTGCCGTCAGATCTGGGAAAGCGACGTGCCCTACCGTCCTTGATTTCACCCAACTCCACGTCCTTGTGAAAGTCTCTAGACCCCCCTTTTTTTCCTTTTTTCTATTTGCATGTAATAATAATGATTTTATTATTAAATAATGCTTGCTTAGCTTCTAGTGGTATGAAATTTTTGTGCAACTTCTTTTCAAAAGTGATTCGTTTTTTCTTTTCTTTTTTTTTTTTTTAATAAAAATACTACTTTTAAGCTAATTTTAAGTGGTTTACTCAATAAATTTTTGTGCAACTTCTTATCAAAAGTTATTTGTTTTTTTTTGTTTTTTTTAATAAATAAAATACTATTTTTAAGCTAATTTAAAGTGGTTTATTAAATAAATTATGAATTACTTTTTACGAGGTTGAATAATATTGATTTGGATATTGTATTTTCTCAATGTGTGCTTATCTCTTAATTTTATTGTTTTTAAAATATATATTTGGTATTTTTTATTTTATTTTATTTTATCTTTTTTTTTTTTTTTTAATCTTTTCAGTATCTATATTTAAGAAACATTTGTGTTAATTGTGTCGCTATTAAAAAGGTTATTTTTTAGACAAAGAAATCTGATTTATTTGGACTAAAATAAATTGTGTTAAAAATACCGAGAAGAAAATAAATATTTTAAAATATAATAGCTAAAGTTAACCATTGTTTTAAAAAAAAAAAAAAAAAAAAAAAAAAAACTAAGCTTATACATTTAAAAATATATTATGATTTTTTTTGTTTCATTATCTACTTTTTACTAATGTTAGAATCTAAAAAAAAGAAAAAATATATATTTTTCAGCTTTTAAATATGGGATTTAAAAACTATTTACACAAGATACCAAAATTTTTATTTTTTTTTTATAGAGGTTAATAGAAATTTATTAATAATAGAAATTGATAAAAGTCTATCTCTCATATACGTCGATCGAAGTATATCAGTGTTCTTTTTATTATTTATGTAAAAAGTTTAACATTTTTTCTATCGATAAAATTTTTCTTCTAAATATTGTATATAGAACTATTTAAATATTTTTTACCATTAATTATTTTTAAAACATTGTTTTCATACAAGCTTAGTATAAAAATAAAAGTTGTTACTTTATGGTTTAGGGATTTAATTTTTTTTTTTAAAAAAAACATATATTGAATTTATTATTATTACTTAGTAAAGAACATCATTTTGAAAGTTAAATGAAAGAAATACATGTGTAATTTTTTTTAAATTAAAAAAATACAAAATTGAAAACGAATTTGAAGCATGACTTTTTTTTTTTTTTTTAAACTTGAATTGAGGAAAATAAAAATAGAACAAAACCGTATGATTTGAACTTATTCGATTGAAGTTATTTCGTGAAAAGCTTCTCATACTCCTTTCTAATGCAATATATTTGTCTTGTTTTTAAAAGTGGAAATCTTTGCCATGGCCTTTCTTCCTCTATCTAGGGCTTTAAATTTCACTAAAATAGACTTTTTCTATTCTGGAACTCAAAATAAAAGATGTTTCAATAATTTCCCTTTTTTTCATTTTGTATTTTCATATACATTTTTACCTTTTTTTTTTCTCGACTCTAGGGTAAATAAATCCATCCACGTATATTTAAAATTCTATTTAGTTTAAATACTATTTTGATTTCTAAAATTCTCAGTTCATTTTGGTCCATATATAGATAAAATATTTTATTTTGGTCGTGTTTTCTTTCTTCTTCTTTTTTTTCCCCTCTTTTCACTTTAGTTTGTAGTTAATTTCAAAATGTTTATTTTGATTACTTTTATAAGGTGACCATTTAGATTTCTTTGTTTTCATTTTTATCTCATTTCTTAGCCCAACATTTCATTCAACTACATTTTAGCCATATATTTATATTAAGGAATCTACATTGCATATAAAATTTGTGTTAAAATTTTTGCAAATAAGAATCTAATTTAAAATCACTCTCAAACATGCACTAAATAAACTAAATATAATCCTAAACTCAATTAGGCTTCATCTAGCATTTTATCTACTTGACAATTCTATTGTACAAAAATAAGAGATTAGAAAGCCGGTAATTTTTTGTTGAGTCATGCTAATAAGCGTTATCCAAAGAGAACATGGCCTCCACTACACTGAATTTCTTGATATTCCACTCAAAATGTACAAAAACGTATGTAGCAGTTAATAGCCTCTCTTGCAAATCTCTCAGTCGTTTATATACTCAAATAAAAAAAGGATCAAGAACAAAAGAAAGTTCATGTTCTAAAGAAAAGTGATTGAAGAAACAATCGTAAAACACAATCGAAAAGAACTACTCAATGTAGGATGTTAGGTGCAACTTTTTCATTAAAATTAAGAACATTCCTCTTTTACGAGTCCGCAACTACTTTCTCCTATATAGTATTAGAAAGAGTCCAACAACGAAGATAAATCGTTAAATTATTAATATGATATTAAATTGTTTTAAATAAAGGCATAGATACAAATGAAATAGAATCTTATAAATTTTCCAATAAATACAAGCATTTTATCTACTCCTTGAAAAATCTTTAAAAACGACTTATCACAAATCAATCAAGTTGCATATATATATATATATATATAACATGAAATATTAAGGGGATGAACTCAATGGGTGATCGTGACTTTGCAAAAGATGACAATAAAAAGCCTTTTTTATCACACTGCCCATAAAATAATGTAATCTGCAATCAACTTGAATATGATATTTTGTCGACCTACTTCATTCCCTTCAATAATTCACATTCCTCGACATGTCTACGATAGCTATTTCTTAAATACTTTTTTTTTAAAAAAAATAATAAAATGGAAAATAAAAGAAGCATGCATATACTTATGAATATATCACTAACTTATAACTTAAAAATAATAATAATAATAATTGTTGGAGAATTCTATCCTTGCATGAGTTGTTAAATAACTGATTGTTTTCTATGGCTGATTTGACTTTGGACCATAGTGGAAAGTTCTGTGTTCAAATTTATATATGATGTGTTTGGTTTAATTATTTAAGCGTTTAATTTTGAAAATAAGTTATGTTGGAACAAATTGAAGTGTTTGACAATTGCTCAAAATAGCTTTTGAAACACTTCTAAATTGTAGTTTAAATAGTTTTTATCAGAAGAGTTTAATGACTTTTTTAAAAAAAATATTTTTTCTCTAGTAAATCCAAACAGACTCGTAATCATGTCGTTAATGTAATTTCTTCTTCAATTAATATTGATTTTCCACTTATCGGGTATTCTACAAGTTTTCAAGCCTACGAAAGAGGGGGAGTGTTAAAGTGTTTATATAATTAGATTTACCACAACCCATCAGCTTAAACTTTTGGGTTGATATCAGTAATTTAATAGTGTATTGAGGATCCCACGGTGAAAAGATCGTGAAATGTCACAATATTTTATAAGACTAGTGGTTTTGAGACAGGTGACAATTATGTTTATCTAATATGATATCTTAACTTCTAAAGCTCACGTGGACATTTAGTCCATCATAGAAGAAATTGATCGAATCATCCAATAAAGACACCAAAAAGATATTGTCTTGATTTTGAGTTTGACAATAATTAACAGTTGGAGATTTAAATTTTTATACCTAACATTCATCGTGCACTAAAGAAACAAAATTATATACTATAAAATTTGAACCATCTCATAAGTATATATTTATTGTAATGACAAGGTTTCGTTAAGTATATAGTTTGTCTCGCATGTATTTATTGTAGTGGCGAGTTTCTTATAAAGTATTTATTGTAATGACAGATTTCTCGTCGGTATTTATTGTAATTAACATTTTGAGAGAGAGAGAGGGAGAGAATTTAAAGCCACAATATATATATCATCTCCAACCATATTCTTTAAAGATATTAATCTAAATGATTATTACAAAATACGTTTAAAATCCGCAAACCCTAATAACTATTTGAAATTTTCGTGAAAATGAGTATTACTCAATTGATATATGGATGTATTAACAATCAAATTATTTGTACGTAATTCGAACCCTCATATTCCTACTCAAATTTTAAATTATCTCTAATACATGATAACAATTTTGACAGGAGGAGAGAGATACAGAATGTGTCTGGATTAACTAGAAAAAAAATATTTTTTTAAAATTCATTTTGATTTAAACTCATTTGATGAAAACTATTTGAAAGTGTTTCAGAGGCTCTTTTGAGTGATTGCTAAACATTTAAATTTTTTTTTCCAAAATGACTTATTTTCAAAATTAAATACTTGAAAAGTTAAACCAAATACTCCTTCAATTAACCGGTTGAAAATACACATTCAAAATCATTTGATATGACAATTTATGCATAGTTCAACTGGTAGAAATATCGTACTAGAACTTAAAGGTGGAAGGTATTAATCTCTAAAGAAAATATTATTCCTTCTTAGCATTTTAATTTTTTTTGTCAAATTAAATATAGTTCAACTGACATATGAGTGTACTAATAACTATAAGATTTATGATTCGAAACTTTCTAACCAATTGTATTAAAAATAATTAAATTTGAGATAATATGGAGAGAAAAAGTGATGAATAAAAAGCATAAAAAAGACAATATTGAAAACAAATAAAAAAACAAAGATGTGAAAGAAAAAAAGTTAAAATTGTAAAATTTGTCATAACACAACACTACGCATTATAAGGCGATATTCTCGCGGGGGCCAAAGGCATTATTCTTCCCCACGGTCACAAATAAAAGGGAAAATAAAATAATATAAAGCGCACACACGCTTTCAAATCCTTCGCACGTGTGAAAGTGACATCTCGTAAAGAGCCGCAGTGGCTAAGCGACACGGTCAAAGACACAGCTCCCAGCGTCACCGCCAATCAGCGTCGAGAATGCTAAAAAGCAAATATTAATAATAATGACTAAAAAAAAAAAGTACTGCGAGACAATCGAGGTTCTTTTTATTTATTTACTTTTATTATTTCGAAATCATTTTGTAATCCATTGCTTTATGATTGACGCCTCGCTGACCGGCCTGTCACTCTAGCACCAGTGTCGCTCCTTTGTCTTTTCCCCCCTTTTCTTTCGGTCAGCTCGGGCACTCCAAGCCTACGATAGAGAAACTGACTACGACCATTCCTTCTTAGTCCTGTCCTTTCGGGCAGTCATTTCCTTTTCTACCCGGCATTCAAGGCGGGCTATTTATTTTCTTTTAAATTATTGTTATATTATTATTTACTCAATATTAGAATGTGTTTAAAATTATATATGTAAATTGTGAATTACTTTAGCTACCTCCCTTCTCTTTATTTCTCTGTTGGTCCACATATTTTCGCTATTTTATCCCGACATCTTTTGAGGTACAAACTAAACAACAATGAATGACGCATGCTTTTTTTTAAAAAAATATCGGTTGACCTTCTTTCAATTATACTATTATTGATAAATTAGCTTTATCTGTACTAAAAAGCTCTTTATCTAGCTATAAAATTCAATATTTTAGTACATTGTCTACCTTTAGGGTAAATTATTGACAACCCTTTTTTCTTTTTACGAGATGGTTTTATTGATATATGGGATGTAGAAAAAGTCTTTAATGTTAATGTTTCAATGTGAAGAGAGCAAGTTGACACGTATTTTAGTTCGAGAAGGTAGTTCTGAATGTGTCAGATAATGTCTTTAAATTTCTTATAGGAAACATGGCAGGCTCAATAGTAGATTAAGGGTATTGCTTGTAATTTCATTTATATTTGTCATTTAAAAAAGAAATAAAGAAAATAATAAGAAGAAGAAAATTGGGTATCTGCTTCTTTAGAGACTTCTTTGATTTTCTACTTTAATTTATCTTAGTAATCTCTCTTTTCAAAAGTGTATTGTTTAACACATTAAAAATAACTCATCTGTGGACAAAAATGGGCTTTACTAAATTTTTATAAATTGAGTTCTAAATTTATTTATGTTACTAATATATATTTATGCTAAAATTATGCTCATGATTTCTTTTCACATGACATTTTTTAATATTAAAATACTATTTTACAACCCCTTTTTGGAAAAATGAGTACTAATTGTTTATTTGGGATTTTTTTTAATCAATGCCTTCAGTATTTATGAGAAAAAATCCAAACAAGCCTTAATATCTTTTATATATATTTTTTAAGAACAAATACACTCTGTCTATTAAAAAAAAAAATACTCCACAATGTTCAATAAAGAAATCTAATTAGAAATCTCGAACTTAATGTTATTACTAGATTAAAAGACTAAAAAAGTTATAATAAATAAAAATAAAAAGAAGATAGAAAAGAGCTTAGAGGGATGAATTTGAAAATCCCAAAATGAAGAGGGGGTGGATGGGAAAATAAGTTGTCAGAACCTGTGACACTCTGACAGTGACATAGAATTTTAATATGAAATGAAATTTGAGATTAAATAAATAATAATTTTTTAAAAAATAAAAAATTATCCCAAAGTCTTCAGTGAATCATTCATTCATAATGACTAGCTTTTGGAAATGCATAGTATGAAAAGAGGATGCATGATGTGACATGTGCTGAATTGTATATATTATCACTGCTCTACTCTGATTTCTGCCACACCTCATCTATTTGGGACCCACTTTTTTTTTCTCATCCTTAATATTAAAGTTTAGTAATAAATCGAATATATTTGATTTCTAAACTTTAAAAAATGTTAAATGAGTCGTTTAATTTTCAATATAAATACATTTAGTCTACAAACTTCAAAAAAATTACTTATAAACTTGTTAAGAATAAATGTAAGCAAAGAGATTGACACAAAAGTTTACGTGATTCATTGACTGTGGGTTAATTAACTACGTTCATGAGATGGATTAGCAAAGATTAAAATATCGATATCGATATTGATATTTCAATTTTATGGATATATTGATAAACTATTGATACCGACAAATATTTCTATAAGTCACGAGATTTATAAATTTTATTTAAATTGATAATTAAGTTATTTTTACTCTAAAACTAAATCATGAATATTATTATTAGTAGTATATTCATATTTGACTAAATAGTTTACATTTTTTTCATGTTTTACGAGCATTTATAAAATATGTTGGAAATATTTATGGATATTTAATATCGATGTCGAACCCTTCGATTTACGGATATATCGTCGGATGTATCGACATATCCATGGATATTTCATTCCTTGCAGATGGAGAACAATTTTGTTAGAAAGAATGATGCAGATTACAAAATTGAGGTGTTTCTAAGATTAAAGAGTTCATACAATATACTTCTCTAAACCATATGGTCACGAATGTAAATAACGTTACGTAAATAACTTAGGCTTAGAAAAAAAGAAAAAAAAAACTCTTAAATACTAAGGTACGAGTTTAATTTAACTTTGAGCTTATATCCATTTAGTTTCTAAAGTTTAAGAAGATGTTTAATAAGTCTTTGAACATTCAATTTAGAGTATGTTTAATCTATAAACTTTAAAAAGTGTTTGTTAAATCTTTAAATTTTTATTTTTATGTCCAATAGACACCTATAATTGCCATTGACATGTTTAAATTTTTTTAAAAAATTCATAGAGTTACTATACAATTGAAAGTTTAGGTCAAAGTGAGCTAACACAACAAATCAATTGATTTTTATAATGTTTGAATATGTTAGAGATATATTAGACAAAACTTTCAAAATACATGAATATTTTTTAGACATGAACATGTAAATTTATATACTAAACTTATAATTTAACCAAAATAGAATTTATCGATATTTAAACTTAATTAAAAATGTTCAAATTTATCATATTCTACTCGAAACTTGAATAGGTAAAATTGATGGCTTTTAGCAAATTACATTACATTATATATATATATATATGTTAATTTTATATATTATATTGAATGATCAACTTCATCAAAATATAATGAATTTACTAGACATTAAGAATATAATAAAAAAAATATATAAATTAAGAAAAATCATAAACCATAAATTTCTTTAACATATATTTTTATTATAAAGATCTAGAATCAAATTCTCGCCATTATATTATTCAACTTAAAAAAGAAAATCAAAAGAAGGAGATGAATATATTTCATTAGTTTATTACATGTTTCTAAAATTTGTGCATGGAAACTTGTTATAATGGTCTATTTTCTATTCATGTATAAAGTTACTTCTTACATACGTCCATTATGCTATCATTCAACAAATACAACAACATCTATTTATCAAATGTCGTTATCCAGTAATAGGTTCTTGATTGGTTAAACATTTTGTTTGTATATTCAATATTTAAAATGTATGGAAATATCGAAGTTTCAGCAATTACTCAAAAATGTCAATGAAAATATCGATAAAATATCAATTTTGATGAATAACTTCCAGAACAACAAAATATTTATTGTTTATCTTATATCTACACCGGTGACATTTTAATTTGCCATTTTTTTATGACACAGTGGAAATACTGATTTACTCATAATATTATGATGTTGACCTCATAGATATGTGAAAATATCGACATGCCAACAAAAATTCAATATACTATCTATATTACTAACTTTTTTTTTTTTTTTCAAAACATTGGTTTAAAGTAAATAACATAGCAGAAATTTTAGATGCCAAAAAAAGCATTTATATGCTTAATTTTGAAAAACTAACTAAAAAAATTTAAATAGTTACCAAATGGGAACTTAATTATTGGTCTCTATTAAGCTTTCTTTTTGAGACATATTCACGTTTTACTTTTTTTTTTCCTTATAAAATATATTTTTTTATTTAATCAATCTCGATGGAAACTAATTTTTAATAAATAAATTTAAGATTCATTGAACGTACAAAAACTAAATTTAGACATTTGAAATATATAGAAAGTAGTAAAATAGAATTAAACACAAATAGCGAAATCAAAATAATATTTTAATAATTTGGTAGTCCTACCAAAATTTCTACTAATAGAAAGATATGCAAAACGAGTGTTTGAGAAGAAAAAACACATTAGTAAATAAAATTATTGAGTGATAGATAATCCACATTAAAAGAACTATGGACCACCTTTGACATTCAATAAAATGCCAACTATTATGGGCCATTCCCGTTTGTGGTAAAAATTACTTTAATAAATTGAACAAAAATAAAATAAAATTTCAAATCTTATACCAACAAAAGATAGCCCATCCACGTGACACATAAAAAGTTAAATGCAAACTAACTCCTTTAAATCATTAAAGTGAAATACTCTTTTTTCTATCTCTCTAGTTTTTTATTTAAAAAACATGTGGAATTAGGAGATTGAAACATCTTGAGATTTTGATTGATGATTATATCTAAATCGATCAAACTGTGCTTAAATTTATATTAGTTAGTGATTTTTGGTACATTATTCAACCAATGTCGTGCGACCGACATGCTGGATCTCATTT
>NW_028326817.1:0-34806 GCF_027475165.1 Benincasa hispida
TGGAACATAAAAACTGCTCTAGTCCTCATGGGACATATACATACATGAAAAACTGATTTCTTTCCTACCGTAGTTAAGTATGCCCACTACCTTTGGTGAATCCCAAAGGAAACGCAGCCCCTGGTGAATCCCGAAGAAAACACAATCCCTGGTGAATCCCGAAGGAAACACAACCCCTGGTGAATCCCGAAGAAACACAATACCTCGTGAATCCCGAAGAAACACAATCTGGTGAATCCCGAAGGAAACACAATATCTGGTGAATCCCGAAGAAAACAAAATTTTGGTGAATCCCAAAGGAAACACAATATCTAGTGGGCATCTAACTAATCAGTAAAGACACTATCACAGTCTCAGCATCACAATTATCACAATATGGTTTTATAACATACATATACACCTCGACATCATGGCTATACAACATGCATATACGCCTCAATATCCTCATATAAAATACAACCTCGATGAATCAAGTATCATCTCTTACTAGCATGCAAGTATCTACGTGCACAAATAAATCTTTCAAATTCTCATACAAGAACATATATCGGTCATACTATACTATCTGTTTATCATGCTATCGTTCCATCCTGATATTCATCTATCATGCTAGCATATATCTAGTGTCTGGCTTGTAGGCAGTTCCACTAGTAAGATTACTTACGTCAATTCGAAACTCCCAAAATTAATCCAAGCAATGAATCCTTTTATACTTTTGGAAGACCAGAATCCTACCTATAACATAAATTACGATGTTTAATATAGCCACTCCAGCCTAAACAATAAATCCAATGCTTTCAACATATTCCTTAGGGTCTAATTGAATTTAAACAAATTACCAAAGGTCCCTAAATTAAGCTTAACAAAGTTGTGGCAAGGTTCGAAGTCAATTCCATAGCTCGATTTATTTGCGCATCCTGAACATGCATTAAAACCAAAGTTCAATAGCAAGGGCTTCAATAATTACCCGTAACCAAAAGGGCCAAGATACTAAAACTCACAAAAATTACTAAAGTCAAACCTTTGCAACCTCACCCAACACGCTTCCAATTTTTAAACTCCGCTACAACCTGAATCTATGGCCTAAACACAATGGGTTTTTGTCAAAACTAACCCAAAATCAAATGACATTCAGTATTTTGAAAGAAACCCACAAAAATTACCAAAACATACCCAACACATATCCATAACAGTAGGGACTGGGCGGCGCCGAACAGCTGGCTTGATGAGGCGACGGCAAATCTGGTGAGGTGAGTGGCTGGGCAAGACGGAGCTGGCAGCGGCTTTACGACCCAACGATGGCAAACTTTGGCGCGTGCGAAGTATATCTAGACAAGCGGCTCAGCTGGGGGAGTCGCGGCTGGAAGACGACTACGGACGGTGCTCGATGGGCTCCGGCGCAAACGGCTAAGGGGGATTCGTGACGGCTGAGCGGTGTGGGTCGTCTAGAGTGGCGTGAGGCTGGCGGTGACTCGAGGGTTTCAGCGAAGCGAGGGTGGAGGCTTAAAGGGAGACATGGCGGCGGGGATTTTACGACAGGCGAGAGGGTTGGGGTTTCGGGGAGCACGAGGAAGAAGGAGAAGGAAATTTAATAATAATAACTAAAAATAAAATAAAATAAACTTTATTTTATTCTTTTCCTTATTCCACTTTATTTTATTAACTTCCTTTCTTTTCTAAAAAATGAAATTAATTCCTGTCATTAATTTTTAAATTGAATAATTGGAACGTCAAATCATTAATGACTCGCAATTACACTTGAAGTTCGAAATTCCAAAAAAAAAATCCCTCAAATAATAAAAATTATTGAAATTACATTAATAAAAAAAAATGTGGGGTGTTACATTCTTCCCTCCTCAAAGAACTTTCGTCCTCAAAAGTTCATTCCTGAAAAAGCTGTTATTATAAGCAAACTCCATTAAATGCAAGTGAGCATCCCAACTTCCTAAAAACTTTATGGCACAGGCACGCAACATGTCTTCCAATATCTAATCCAATCGCTCTGTCTGCCCATTAGTCTGTGGGTGAAAAGCTGTACTGAAATCTAACCGGGTCCCCAAAGCTGCCTGAAGACTCTTTCAGAAGTTAGATGTGAAACGAAGGTCTTTGTCCGACACGATGGACACAAGCACTCCGTGCAATCTCACCACCTCCTTTGTGTATAACTATGCCCACTTACTTACTGAAAAGGTGGAATTTTTAGATATGAAATGTGCTAATTTTGTAAGTCTGTCTACCACAATCCAAATTACCGTGAAACCTTTGACTGTTTGTGGAAACCACACAATGAAGTCCATAGACACATGCTCCCACTTCCATTCTAGCATACTCAATGGCTGTAACAAGCATGCTGGCTTCTGCCTCGGGGCTTTCACTGCTGGCACACTAAGCACTTACTGACGAACTCCACAAACTCTCTTTTCATATCATTCCACCAATAATAACAGTTCAAGTCCTGATACATCTTGGTGTTGCCAGGATGAATCAAAAATAAGGAACTATAAGCCTCTGACAACAACTCATTCTTAATATCATTATTTGTTGGCACGTACAAACGTCCCTGATAGAGAAGACCACCTTCCACTGATACCGATAATTCACCATTCTAGCTCCACTCCACCCTACGAACTCTCTCCTCCAGATAAGGGTCACAACACTGTGCATCAATAGTTCTCTACCTTAGACTCGGTCGCACTGACAATTGCGCTAACTGTGTCGTGACCTTCCCCACTACCACTGCATTTTTTGCCCGCTCTAGCTCCTTACACAAATGAGTGTGTCTAGTGATGAGGACTGCTGCATGAGCCACCTTCCTGCTTAGGGCATCTGCCACTACATTTTCCTTTCCTAGGTGGTACAAAATTTCGCAGTCATAATCCTTCACCAACTCTAACCACCTTCTTTGCCTCATGTTCAACTCCTTCTGAGTGAAAAAGTACTTTAAACTCTTGTGGTCGGTGAAGATCTGTATCTTCTCTCCATATAATTAGTGCCTCCAGATCTTGAGAGTGAAAACCATTACTGCTAATTCCAAGTCGTGTGTGGGATAATTCTGTTCATGCTTCTTTAACTAACGTGAAGCGTAAGCAACTACTCAGCCCCGCTGCATCAATACACATCCCAACCCCTTCTTGAACGCGTCGCTATAAATGTCAAACCACCTGATCCATCTCGTACTATAAAAACTGGGGCTGAAACTAACCTCTGGTTGAGATCTTGGAAACGGTTCTCACAAGCCTCATTCCAAACAAAAGCTGCTCTCTTTCGGGTCAATTGAGTCAATGGAGTGGCTATACAAGAGAAGTCCTTTACAAATCGTCTATAGTAGGCTGCCAATCCCAGGAAACTGCGCACCTCACTGACTGTGGTTGGACGAGCCCAACTCTAACTGCCTCAATCTTTGCAGGATCCATAGAGACACCTTCCTTCGATACTACATGCCCTAGAAAGGACACTTGCCTCAACCAAAAATCACATTTAGAAAACTTAACATACAGCTTATTGGCCCTCAATGTCTCCAGAAATTTCCGCAAATGCTCTTCATGTTCGTCCTCTGTCTTGGAATAAACCAAGATGTTGTCAATAAAAATAATCACAAAGGTATCGAGAAATTCCTTGAACACCATATTCATCAAATCCATGAACACTGCTGGGGCATTCATTAGACCGAACGACATCACTATGAACTTATAATGCCCATACCTCAAACGAAAAGTTGTCTTGGGTATGTCACTGTCCTTTATTCTCAGCTGATGGTATCATGACCGGAGATCAATCTTTGAGAACACCGTAGCTCCTTGCAACTGATCGAACAAGTCATCAATCCTGGGAAAGGGATATTTGTTCTTGACGGTCACCTTGTTCAGCTCGCTGTAATTAATGCACAAATGTAACGATCCATCCTTCTTTTTCACAAATAAAACGGGTGTACCCCATGGTGACACACTAGGGCATATGAAACCCTTGTCCAACAACTCCTGCAACTGGACCTTAAGTTCCCTCAACTCTGCTGGTGCCATCTTGTATGGAGCTTTCAAAATGGGGGTGGCTCTAACTCAATAGCAAAATCTATCTCCCACTGCGGGGGCAGTCCGGAAAGATCCTCTAGAAAAACGTCTGAAAAATCTCTCACTACTAGCTCTGAAGTCAAGGTGACTTCAGCCTCTCTAGTATCAACCACACTGGCTATATAGCCCCAAGCTCCTTGGTTAAACAGTCTACTGGCCTTTAATGCTAAAATCACTTTAGGTAGGACCACGGTCCCAACCCCTTTAAACTTAAAACTGGCTCCTGTAGGGGGGTTAAAGATGACCTCCTTACGGGAGCAATCTATACTGGCATGATTTGCAGCTAACCAATCCAATCCCAAAATCACATCAAAATTATGCATATCTAAAATTATCAAGGTCACATCTAATGCGTGATTTGCTATCTTACCTGACATGCTTTTATCATTTTTGTAGTTAACATGATCTCTCCTGATGGAGTGGAAATAGACAGTGCAAAGGGCAAAGGTTCTGACTCTAACATGACATGCCTTACAAATACAGAAGATATAAACGAGTGCGAAAAGCCAGAGTCAAACAAAACTAAAGCATGGTGCCCCAAAATGGGAAGCATACTTGTCACCACCGTGCCTAACTTCTCGGCCTCACACCAAGTGGTAGGAAACACCCTACCCTGCTATTGCTGACGACTTAGGCATCCCTGAAACGAGCTTACGAGTTGGCCCCTAAGTTCAGACGCGTTCCTCCTTAGGCATTTCTCTGACATATGCCCCTTCTGGCTACATCGAAAATAGACCCCAGAGCCGGCTAGGCAACGTCCCCAATGTCGCCTCCCACAAGTAGTACATATCGGCCTATCCTCCTTGACAGTCACAACTTAGGAGCCCTGCTGTCCCCATGGATGTGGAGCATTCACTATGTTCTAGTTCCTCTACTGATGCTCAAGAGCCTTGGGCTCAACCTTCCTTTTCTGACCTACAGAGGTCCCAACACCAAGCGACCTCCTATACTCTTCTCCCATCTGAGAGTCGACATTAATCCTCACAACGGCCCGTAGTGCCGCAGCATACGTCTTGAGGTCCAAGGCATGTACCAAACCTCACAGTCTGCTCCTCAAACCTTCAATGAAACTCTCTGTCCTTGCTGCCTTGGTGGCTACTAGTTCAGGAGTAAAGTGGGACAGCTTATCAAATTCCTGCTCACACTCATCCACCGACATAACTCCCTATTTCAAGTTCAAGAATTCTGCTTGCTTGTTGTACCGAGTGTTGGCCGAAAAATACTTCTAATAGAAACGCTCCTTGAACTACTCCCAGGTTGCAAGTTTCCCACCAGTATCAATCATTTTCTCTGCTAAACACCACCAGACTTCTGCGTTGCCAGTCAACATGAAAACTGCATATTGGAGCTTGTGCTCTTCCGAGCACCTCATAAAACAGAAAATCATCTCGATAGATGACTGATGCGTCGTAAATGTGATGCGATTATGATGTATATTTGTGGTGATGAGTTATGCGTTGCACATGCAAGTTTTCCTAGTAAAACTCAAGTATAAATCTCACTAGGTTTCCTGGTAAGTCCAAGGTCGAACACAGAGACTACTGAATTACTATGCGACAGTAAATTTGATTCCTTTGCAGTGGCAAAAACAAATAAGTTGGTTGGTGTTTTGTTTAAGTATATATCCTATGTGATGGATTCGAGTAAAGAGTTGATGAAATCGAGAATTACAATGAGTATGCGATGAACGGGTTGAGAATGGATTAGCTAACACGTCCTAAGATTGCATTCAAGTTATGCGATCATGCTACACACACACAACAGCATGTCATCTCTCAATGCAAATGCAATAGTTCCTATTTCTAGAACGCATGCAATGTATATGATAATGTCGATAGGACTTATGTCTAGCCTCTATTCTTGTCTATGCGATGATGAATGATACACACATATACAAGGTGACCGCATACTATCATATCCTATTTCTAGGGTGCATGCGATGCATAATAGCAAACAGAACTTATGTCTAAGTTTCTATCTCTTGCTTATGCGGTTCTAATCTGACTCTCTCAAGCCTAGATTCTAATCTGACTCTCTCAAGTCTAGATTCTTTCTTTAGACTACTCTCTCAAGTATCTCTAAAGGGTGGATAACACATACATAAGACAAGATGATCGCATAAAGTGAAGATCTTAGGTCATACTAGCTAAATACTTCTCAACCCATTCGGAAATTTAGCTACTCATGTAAAATGTGGAAAGATTGAACAGATATTGAGATGAGAATTCCATTTTCTATAAATAAAGTGTCGAATACAAAACAATAATGAAAAGTAGGGATAAGAAGCCCGGTAGCAATGTCTTGCTTCCTATGGCTTTTACACTGTCTTTTCACTCCAACTCTGCCCAGAAGGATATCCTTGCTTTCGTAAGTGTCTGCCCTCCTGTTATAGCGTTTCCCGGCAGTCTTTCGAGCTGTCCAGGAATTTCCTCTCGACGTCTTCTTCTCTTTGCTTGCCTCCGCCTTCTAAGTATAAGAATAACTACAGACTAACGGCTATCTATTTTGTATATGATCTAATTTGCTTTATATGTAGAACTTCTTTAACGATGGTGGTCTTCGGTATTTATAGAGCTCGAGGTGAAGAAGCTTTTCTCTCTAATGATTGCAAAGATGGGAGGTCATTAAATCTTCTACTCTGATGCGCCAATTAATGGTCACCGAAAAGTTAAATGTACTTGCTACAGTGTGTCGTTAACGACTTGTCAACTAAATTCGGATTCGACCATCATTAGCTTTCTGTCCCATCATGATTTATTAAGCTTTCACCTTGATGCGTCGTCTTTATGCGGCCACCTTCTTGAGCAACTTCTCGCGAGTGCATACGATCGCATTACTTTGCGATTGCAATCTTGCAATGCGCGTAGATGCCGAATTCCTTGGATCACAATTTTACTTGCGCCAACGTATTTTTTCCTGCACAAAATAAGTAAATTAGCTGCTTTTATACGATAGGCGCATGCGATCGCAATGTTCTCAGTTTAACACTTTTGGACATGATTTTGTATATTTTTACCATCGCATTCCTTCCTTGTTTTACTTATTTGTGTTGTAATAACGTGCATTTCTACCTGTTATCAATGACAACCACATCTCTGCTTTGGTGGGGTCCCCCAACAATCCATCAAAGGAGCAAGGGTCAAACTTCCTGAAATCCCTCAAATGTTTAGCCTCAAGAGACAGGCCCGACATGTCTTTGCCCTGCGGTCAGGCCTACTGTAACTGCTCAGATGGCACCGGTTCCTCCTGAGCCTGGTTCTGGGCAGTTTGTCTTGCCATCGTGTTATAGATTAGCTCCTACAGTTTTTCCATTAGGGAGGATGCAACGACTTCACTAATTCTGGCTTCTATTGCCTTCTCATCAACTTGGGTCATAGGTGGATTTGGAGCTGTCGAGACAATCTGGCTACTCTCAGCTCCCTCTTCCTGCACCCCTCCTCTAACAGTCTTTCTTGTTCTAGGTTTAGGTGCCATGTCCTGTCATGAACTCATAAATTAGCTATCTACCTCTGGGTCTTTCTCAGAAATCATGCTATTAAAACATTACACCACTAATCTCATATATGCACTGAAAACTTTCATTAGTATGACATACCTGGCGATGACGAGGAATCCATTACTAGGCCACAAGGACTACCTAGACTTACGTAGTAAGTCAGTCTACAGAACCCAAAACATGGGCTCTGATACCAACTGTAACGACCCGACCCCCTAGGACTTGAAGAAACTCTTATTCAATAATACCTATGAGCGGAAGCGGGTCTTTCCAATTCATTGTGACAGAATTACCGCATATACATTCAAACATACTTTCATGATGCTAAAGAGATCAAGAAATCATATCAGATGAAGGTTTCTTCTTCACAGTGAGTCTAAAGCCCAACCGTTTACCTCAAACAATCACCACTCAAACAGAAGGAAACGGAAAAGACAACACCACTCAGAGCCCTCAATATTCTTGGAGTGAGAATTCAAAGTGTGGGCTTTGTTCGGATTTGGTAGAGGGAAAAAGGAAGAAAGACGGTACACAACGATCAAGCAAGTAGGAGATACAGTTGTATATCACATAGACAAGATGCTTGATCGTTTAGGTGAAGTATACGATCGTGTAGAAAAAGTGAGTGATCGTCTAAACGATCATGTAGGAAGAGGTAAACAATCGTCTAAATGACCATGTAGGAAAAAAGGTGAGCGATCGTCCGAACGATCGCGTAGGAAAAACTAAGCGATCATCTATACGATCGTTTAATAAATACCAGAAGCTAAACAATCACTAGGAAAAAGGTAAACGATCGTTTAGATAATAGTGCGCGACTGTGTAATCAGTATGCAATCACTTAGCAATATCGTATATGTAAGCGATTGTGCAGTCACTATCGTATAGGCACTGATTTTCTAAACGATGACACTATCTTTTCACAATGTCTACGCACCCTTGTCTCTTGCACACCGTTTATAATGCACTCATCCATTATTTAGAACAGGAAAGGCGCCTTCCCATTTCCTTTATAACCATCCAATAAATGTGACCTTATCACATTCATAACATATAATTAATATCATATATTAATTATAATATTTTCCTCTACTAGATATAAATCATATTTATATCCAATTTCCTCCAAATTAATGTATCTCATACATAAAGTTAATTATATCATATTTAATTAACTCGTTCAATTATATCATATATAATCGAACTCCCTCTTGTCAATTTGAACATTTTAAATTGATCCAAAAACTGATTCTCAACTTGTATCCAAGCTACCAAGGGGACCTTATGGACTTATGGCTCGAAGCTCCAACGGTACGTGAATAGCTGACTAAACTCTTTAGTCACGATATCCACCATCCGTTAACTGCCAGGTACTCCACTAAAGACCGACAGTTGAACTCTTCTTGCCATAGATATATTTCTATGTCCATTGGATATAACTAATCATCAGTACGATGACCCTTCATAGATGCTCATAATTACAGCATGCCAATTTACCGTTTTGCCACAGTAATTACATCTTCCTTCTTAAGTACCACTGATCCCTCTAATGAACAATACAACATAGTCTTACTATGTGTGAACACCTCTCGGGCCATGAGAAGGTGTGTGGCGCCATATCGTTCAAGCCCTGGAATTAGCCCTTAAGGGAGCTATCTATCTACTTACCCCTACTTTGGGGAAGGAGTGAACTCCATCTTGTGAAGCTGAGTTCCCAACTCCCAAATCAGACGAATCTCCAAAATGGTAGGTTTGAGTCGGCGTTCTGGCCACTTGCTCCCATGTAAATCAAAAGACCGCCCTCAATGACAGGAATTCCCAACTCACTCAGGTTGAGATCATGTTACCTATGGTCATCCTAGTGAAGTGAAGTCTCAGTTATGGACGGTGTTATATAACGAGGCGTTAACACTTCGTGGTCAGGTCTTATACAAACTCTTTGTATAGGACGCCCCCGCTCGCATGTCTCCTACACGAATGATCAGGATCAGACCATTGTGACAAGTCACAACACTTGTGACCATTCCACAAAGCGGGCCGCATCCATAGCATTACCAGGATAAGGTTTCCCTCATATATCCATATACTACAGACCATTTTGGTTATCACTCAAGACATGATCCACTTGTATGTCACCACATACATGCTTAAGTTACATACAGATAACCAAGGATATTAAGTTTATTGGTTTGTGGTAAAATGAAAAACATCTAAATGTGCAAAGTCAAGTAGTGAAGTAAATATCATTTATATTATACATCACAAGTATTCGTACAAAGTTGTTTACAAACTACTAGACACGAAACTTTAGGGCACAAACCCCAATTAAGTTAGGCCGTTACTAAATACATGCATGCATGGAACTTAAAACGACACCCTTTTATGGTGAAATAAATACTAAATAAATAAGGTAAGTTCAAAAGTTCTTTATTAAATTCAAATATTAAAACAAATAATAGGGTACCCATAAATCATAAATGATAATAATAAGTTTAAAAAAAAATCTTAATAGTTAGTTTCAAACAGCAAAACTGAAAGTTAAAAAAACATGGAAGGAAATCTAAATATCATGAGCGGAAGCATAAACTGGTCTCAGTAGCTCGATCACGAATTTCGCTTGTCAATCGTCAGTGCATCTCTACCTTTACCTGAAACAACAACATGAGAAAGGATGAGTATAAAATACTCAGTAAGTAGCCCCACTACTAGGGTCGGGCTAGACATCTATGTCCTCTAGATGCCTACCCTTGGTGGAACATAAAAACTGCTCTAGTCCTCATGGGATACATACATACATGAAAAACTGATTTCTATCTTACTGTAGTTAAGTATGCTCACTACCTCTGGTGAATCCCGAAGGAAACACGACTCCTAGTGAATCCCGAAGGAAACACAACCCCTGGTGAATCCCGAAGGAAACACAATATCTAGTGAATCCCAAAGAAAACACAATCTGGTAAATCCCGAAGGAAACATAATATTTGGTGAATCCCGAAGGAAACACAATTTTGTAAATCCCGAAGGAAACAAAATCTGGTGAATCCTGAAGGAAACACAATATCTGGTGAATCCCGAAGGAAATACAATATCTAGTGGGCATCAACTAATCAGTAAAGACACTATCACAGTCTCAATATCACAATTATCACAATATGGTTTTATAACGTACATATACACCTCAACATCATGGCTATACAACATGCATATACGCCTCAATATCCTCATATCAAATACAACCTCAGTGAATCAAGTATCATCTCTTACTAGCATGCAAGTATCTACGTGCACAAATAAATCTTTTAGATTCTCATACAAAAACATATATTGGTCATACTATACTATCTGTTTATCATGCTATCATTTCATCCTGATATTCATCTATCATGCTAGCATATATCTAGTGTCTGGCCCGTGGACAGTTCCAGTAGTAAAATTACTTACCTCGATTTGAAACTCCCAAAATTAATCCAAGCAATGAATCCTTTTATACTTTTTGAAGACCAAAATCCCACCTATAACATAAATTATGATGTCCTAAACAATAAATCCAATGCTTTCAACTTATTCCTTAGGGTCTAATTGAATTTAAACAAATTACCAAAGGTCCCTAAATTAAGTTTAACAAAGTTATGGCTTGGTTCAAAGTCAGTTCCAAAGCTCGATTTATTTGCCCAACCTGAACATACATTAAAACCAAAGTTCAATAGCAAGGGCTTCAACAATTACCCGTAATCAAAAGGGCCAAGATACTAAAACTCACCAAAATTCCGGCGGTGACTCGGGGGGTTTCAGCAAAGCAAGGTGGAGGCTCGACGGAAGACACGGCGGCGGGGAGTTTGCGGCAGGCAAAAGGGTTGGGGTTTCGGGAAGCGTTAGGAAGAAGGAGAAGGAAATTTGTTTTATAAAATAATGATAATAATAATAATAATAATAATAATAATAATAATAATAATAAAACTAAAAAGGAAATAAAATAAACTTTATTTTATTGTTTTCCTTATTCCACTTTATTTTATTAACTTCCTTTCTTTTCCAAAAAAATAAAATTAATTCCTACCATTAATTTTCAAATTGAATAATTTCAACGTCAAATCCATTAATGACTCGCAATTACACTTGAAGTCCAAAATTCCAAAAAAATACCCTCAAATAATAAAAATTATTGAAATTACATTAATAAAAAAAAATGTGGGGTGTTACACATCCCAATTACCACCAAATCGTACAAAAATGCTATCATTGATCTGTAATGGGATAAGCAAATTTTAAGCAATGTCCCATAAAAGCTTAAGGAATCGGCCAGTAATTGATAAGTGATTGCCCAACTATTTATAAGTATTCGCTTAGTATTGTATATAAATTTTCGAACGATCGTTTATATAGTACTACGCGATCGTTTATACAGTACTGCACGATTGCTTATACAATATTACACGATCATTTATAAATTACTACACAATCGTCTAGTAATTCATGAACGATCATTTATATTGTAATGAACAATTGTGTATATATTACTATACAATCGTTTATTTAGTGTTAAACGACAGTTATTATGAAAGCAATCTGGGATAAGAAATATTGTAGAATATTGCTTATATTCTCTCCATTTCTGAATCTAACGATGAAAGCGATCGACGAGGATGTTGGACTTAGACTCTGAGAGAACAATGGGAGAATTTTGTGGGGGGTTCGGCAGAAAATGAATACTAAGAGTGACCTTCCATTCTGTTCATACCAATGTTAGTCAATGCCATTGATAGAATACTAGTTGGAAATAAATGCTTTGGAAGAATGTTGGTGTTGCAGTGAATACATATTGAATGTTTGAGAAATATTTGAAGGAAGAAGATGGAAGGCTTTGGTCTGAAGGCATTTTAAAATTTGGGATAATTTTGAAATTTCGCATGGACAAAAGATCAGTGATAGAAAAATTTTTAGGAAGAGATCATTAGTAGAAAAATTTTTGGTTTTTGGGTCATTTTGTGAAAATTTTCATTTTTCTCCGGGTTCGCAATATGTGTGATTGGTTTGGCTAATCTAACAGGAGATGTACATTTTAGTTTGCCTAAGTTTGAAATTGATAATTTTCTACTAATGGAATATTTGCTATATGTACTGCTTTTTTTCTACATCAAATTAATCATTCTTCCTCCTTTTAAGGTATTTTTGATCATGATGCAGCTGTCCGTGTCACAGGTTTGGGAAGAATATGGGAAGGGCTGGTTTTGGCTCTTGTTTTCTTCAGGTAAATTTTTTCCTGCCTACTTGAGACTTTAAAAAGAGAGGGGGGAAGAAGTTAGATATCAGTTTCTTTGTTCATTAAATTTTCGTAATGCAGCTCTTTAGTTTTGAAAATATACTATTTGCCATAAGTTTGAGACAATTTTCTATTGTTTCTTATTTTTTAATTCGACTCGAGAAAGAACATTTGTCCGTTATAGTTCAAATGATTTCCAAATGAAGTCTTATATGATTGAAGTTTGTTTTAGAGATTATACTTTGATTGAATCGTGATTTTGAGCCTATTGTGCATTTCAAAGCCTGATTTAGAGGTTATGTGTGTGATTTTAAGTGTTGTTTGTGTGAATTAAATTATGATAGAGTTCAAGTGTGTGAGTTTGATTTTGAGTATCTTGTTTGTAATTAAAATTTGATTAATACATTGTATCAATTTTTGTTTGGAGGGATTTGGAGGTCACTAGTAATCTAATATTGTGCCTATTTAATGTTAGAAGATTATTTGATTTATGTGATTCCCTTCTAAGATTGATTTTAACTTGTGTAGAACTCAAATTTGTTCATTTGGGTTGTGAGTTTTGATTATGTGTGGTTGAATTGATGTTGTAGTGAGTTTTGGGATGATTGGTTTTGAGACTTAAATTTTTATGATGTGTTAGTTTCGTGATAATTATGTAACATGTGGTTTGATATCGAGAGAGATGATTAGTATTTGTCATATTGATTTTAACTATGTTTAAGTTTAAGTTTAACTATGTTTTGTGATAGTTTTATGTTATTTACGGTTTAAATATTTACTTCAAATATTGATGTCCAACAATTATGGTCATATGTGCAGGACTATATCGATCTTTGTTGGCGGCTATACCATAAATGAATTATCATTGTCTTCTCACACTTTTTAGGATGGTTAAATATTATGTGTACACAAACCACCTAACACATGTACTTTGGTTTTAAGTTGATAACTTTAAAGATTTTTGTGAACGTATTTATATATTCATGTGAACTTTCAAGCTTATTTATTTCATTTATATACAATGTTTACTATCAATGCCAAATATTAGCATGTGTATACAATGTTTACTTTATAATTTTATTTGTTTCGGACAACTTTAAAAGGTTTTAAATGAATCAGATTTTTTTAAAAATATATATTAAAAAATTGTGACAAAAATAAAAATAGTCACATCAATCATTGTGACTAAATAATAAATCGTGGCAAAAAGTTGTTGATTGTGTATATGCGACTTAAAAAAAAATTGTAACAATTTGTGACGTTTTCATCAAAGTCACAAGGTGCGACGAAATGTTTACATCATTACTTCATTTCGTCGTGAATTGCAATGATTCTAAAATTTCATCCCAAAAAATCTTCAACAATCAGGATTCACCAATGTTTTATGCAATGAGTGTTTTTTCGTTGTTAAAGATTACGTGTGACGAAAAACATGACGATTATACACCCTAGGAGGCATTCAAAAAATTTATTTAAATTCTTTTTGGTTAAATTACAAATGAAAATTTTTATCATTGTATTTCAACTCTAAATTGGGTGGCTTTAAAAGTTCTATTTATGCTATTTTGAAATCCTTCTTTTTCTTTTGAAATGTTGGACTCACAACATAAATAACAAATTTTAAAATTATAAAAAATAACAAAAAGAATTTATTTTTTAATGTATATAGAAAAGAGAAATATGAGACTTAGATGTAGCATAGGTTGCACCTAAGTATACATTACTCTTATTATGATAATTATTATGTTCTTTTTGAAAAAAAAAAATATTTAAAATCACCCCGTTAAGGATTAAATTATATTGGAGAGAGACATTCAATAAATTTGAGGAGTTGCTTGGAATATGTCAGGGAGCTTGCAAATCCCAACATATCAATTATGCTTATAGTAAATAAGGTTGATCTTGATCGTCAAATAGAAGTAAGCAAATAGGAAGGAGATCAATTTGCTAAACAAATGGTCTCTTATTCATAGAGGAATCCGCTAAAACAACTCAAAATATCAACGAGGTTAGTATTAGATATGTCTACAAGACGGAGCGGGGACGGAAAGCTTTCCCGTCCCCACTCCCTATTTCAATCCCCATTGTCGCAAAATTTCTCGGGGGGATTAAGGCAGGATTCTCCACGGAGAATTTGTGGGAATCAGGTTTTCTGCGGGGAAAATTCTCCATTTGTATTTTTTAATTTATTTATTTTGTAAAATTTTATTCAGAACCTTATAGAATTTTGTATATTAAATCAGTCATTTTTAATACATTTTTTATTAAAAATAAACACTATAAAATTTCTTAATAAAATTATAATATTTTATATGCAAAGATATAATTAAAATATCTAATCTTATAATTAAAAAAAAAAAGAAAATAAATAAATATTATAAAATTAAACATTCCACTTAAATATTACAACATTTAAGTCTTAAGAGTAATAAAGTCTTAATTATTAAAAAATATATACAGTGAGTTTATAAACTCACATATATATTTCATTATAACAAAATATACATATATAAAAAATTAATATATATGCATATATATTATAAATGAAAAAATAATTTTTTTTATTGGGGCGGGTCGGGAACGGGGAATGTATTCTCCGTTTCTGTCCCCGTTTGGTCAATGGGGAGAAATTTCTCCCTGCTCTCTCCCTCATTCACCGTCTAATCGGGGATTTCACGCCTTTTCGAGGCGGGTGTCTATGAGACCCCAACCTTACAGAGTAAATTGACATATCTAGTTAATATTCTATGTTGATATAATTTTTTAAAACTTAGAAACATTTTAGATACAAAATTAGAAGTCCTAAATTTATTAGGCAATTAAAAAAAATTATGGAATAAAATTATATTTTAAATTATTATTTTAAAAAATATCTATTTGGTTTCTAAGTTCAAAAGTTTTTATCTTTTACTTTACTTTTGAGTTTTGTTAGCTCTTAGACTTCAAAATTTTACATCTTTCTCTTGAGTTTTGAGTTTTGTTTCCATTTAGTTCTTAGGTTTCAAGATTTATGGTATGTTTAGAATGCATTTTTAAGTGTATAATTTAAAAATAAGTCATTTTATAAAAAGTTGGAGTGTTTGACAATCATTCAAAATAGCTTTTGATGAATATTTTCAACAATTTTTGTCAAAAATGTATAAATAAAAACGAGTTTTTTAAAAAAATATTTTTTCTCAAATCAATCCAAACACGCCCTTACACTTTTATCTTTGATTTTTCACTTAGTTTTCTAATAATTAACTTTGAAAATGTAAATTAGTTATGATAGTTTCTATTAATTAATTCAAAACAATTATTTTCTCAACAAAAATTCAAAAGAATTAAATTAATTATAACCATATTAGTCTTTACTAATTTGTCATCACATTAAACTTAATTTTAAAAAGTTCATTTGAATTAACTACAACTTTACGTTGACTAAAAGTGAATGTTAGTAAAAATTTAGAGATAAAAAGTGTAAAATTTTGAAATATAAAGATAAATTGAAATCAAAACTTAAAGATACAAATGTAATATTTTAAAATATCAAATGAAAATGAATTCAAAATATAAAAGTAAAAGTGTAACATATTGAAACTTAGATATAAAATAGAAATTAGATTCGAAACTTATAGACCAACTCAAATGCTAACATAAACAATTAATATATTAAGTTGTTAAGTGCTACCCAATCTTGTCGTCGTATAAACTCAAGGGGGAAAATTAGCTATTTACAAGGATATTAATGGTTTAATTTGGATTATAAACTTCTTTACGATGAGTTGATTAATACAATTATATAAAATGTTTATAAATATATATAATATTTTTTTATAAAAAATATATTTTCTGATTTGCCACTTGATCGTAATGATGTTTTATTTGAGGCTACTACATATTATGAACTTATTTATATGTCAAAATATTATTTTGGTACTTGTGAGTCTCATTATATTATAGTTGCCTTTATTGTTAGTTTGATGTTAATTTTTATCCAAATTGATTTGAAAGTAATATTAGTTATTTTTATTATTATTTAATGCAAGAAAAAATAAGTAGAGACATTAATTTTAAAATTTACTAGAATTACATGGACTAAAATACTAAATGAATTTTGGTATTTTATTGAATGTTGCAGGCAATAGCCAGTAAATTTACGGTTAAAAGTAAATGTTATAGTTGAATTACTTGATGGAACTAGACTTTCTCTTTATTTCATTTTTTCTAATTATTTTTATCCAAATTGATTGATGTTTTACCTAATTAAGCGTTGTTTCAATCATTTTTTATAACAATTTAGGTTTTTTCTTAAATATGAAATTAGGTTGGTAAACACTATTTTCACTTTTAAATTTCTTTATTAAATATTTTTAAAATTTAAACTAAGTTTTGAAATTTATTACAAAATAGAGTTTTTATTTTTTTTTAAGAAAAAATGAAATTTGACTAAGAAGTCAAATGTTTCTCTGTAAAAATATAATAATTTCTTTTAAATAATAATTTCTTTTAAATAAGCACACATTACTTTTAAAAATGAAATTCGTATCTAATGGAATTGTTTTAGTTGATTTTTTAGCTGGTTTAAAAAATGCTTTGTCAAATAATTAATCAGACATCAATTTCTTCCAAAATCTTTGCCTAATATCACCATTTTAATAAAGTAGCGACTTTGGGCCTGACAAAGTTATTGTGGTTCTTCCAAAATTGCTCTCGAATATATCAGGGTGTATTTGTTATAAAAATTATTTAAATTTTATATTAATTTAAAATCTCTTCTCAAATAAAACTTCATAGATAGATTATTTCAATAATTGACTTTAAAATGACTAATTTAATACTACGTGTATTACGTGTATTGCATAAGCTTAAAAAGAGAACCTATAATTATAAAATTTTTAATGATACAACTTTGATTTAAATAAGAGAGTTTTATTTTTTAAATAAGTCATGAAAAAATATTTATAAAAATTTGGAAGTTGGTGAGGAAAAATAATAGTTACTTTAATTGATTATAAAATATATTATAAAATAATATATAAATTAAATATGTATAAAATAATATAATGAATGTAAGGATTCCAACTCTGAATTTGAACGGCGAAATGGAAATACTAGAGGCATGGTATCGATAGCTATAGTTGTTTTTCCAGTTTGTCAATCCCGGATTAAATCTATCGAATGGAGGATGTAGGTTGTTTAAGAAGAGAGAATCCTTGTTTTCTTATGTGAGCTTACCTATGCTAGCCTACTTGCATATGTCGATGTCCTACGCTAGCCTACTTGTATATGTCGATGTCCATCTCGCTCCTCTATTTTCTTTCAGGCAAGTATCGTTAATTTCTTCATGCTCGTTTCAAGTTCGAAGTACCATTTGAACTAAAATATTTTGTACTTTTTTTTAAAAAAAAAAAAAAAAGGTGACAGTTATCACATGAATAAAAAAAAATTATCTCATTTTAATTGGGATGGTTTGATTATCTTCCTAATTTCGAATTTCAATATGAACAAAAATACTATTATTGTTTTTTTTCGTGGTTACTTGGTTAAGAAAAATTTATTTGATATTTGGATTTGGATTATTTGATTCTCCTCTTTGTTTATTTATTTTTTTTTAATATCATGATAATTATCTTTTAGCTATTTTTTAATTTTAATTTTGATGATTTCATTATCTTAATTTCAAGCTTTGATTTAAATCAATTTTTTTATTTCTTGATATTCCTTTCTTTTTTTAAAAAAAAAAAAAAATCTTTTTTACTGAAATTTTACTCTTACTTTTAAACCAAAATAATTATTTTTATTTTTTTAAAAAAATTCGTGATAATAATCTTTTTGTTAATTTTTTTAATTATTATTTGATTATCTTGTTAATTTCAAACTTTGATTTAAATTAATATTTTTTTAAACAAAATATTACGATAATTTTTCTCATTGAAAAAAGAGTGTTAAGTGATCTGATTATTCTCTTAATATAAATTAAACCAACGTATTATTATTTTTTCAAAACTTAATTTTTACAAAAATATATTTTTTCTATGCAGACAAAACCTGAAAACTTAATCTCTTTTGATTTGCAACAATCTTCTTCTTGATTTTAAACTTTATTTCAAATTTTTATGAATTGGTGTGTACTTACTGAATTTGAAAAGAGAAAAAACAAAAGAATAAAAGCATGTAAAAAATAGTCAAAATTACTATAAATCCTCAAACTCATTGGTGTGCATTTGCACAAATTAAAACGTGAGAAAATACTACAAAAGTGTTAAAACAATTACTCTCTTCTCTAGATTGCTTAAACTTTGAGAAATTTTTTGAACCTCAAAAGTGGATCAATAGGTGAATATGCTTGAGAAAAAATTGCTAAACTATATATATAAAAAAAAAAAATTACATTAAAATCATTGACGAAAACAAAGAAGTTAGAGAAAGTCCGTTAATAAAAAAAAAAGAAGAGAAGATACCCGATGAAAAATGAAATGTTGAAATTAACTACTTATAGAGAAAATGTGACGGTTTTTTTCTTTTTTTTTTTTTTTAAAGAAATTGATTTGTTTTGATTTTTTTTTTTACCTATATTTAACTTGAAGTTGATATTAGAGATAAAATGTGATTAAAAAAAAAATCGTGAATGAGAGATTAAGAGATAAAATATGATTGATTTAAAAAAAATATCATTTATTTATGGAGAATTAGAAATTATTAAAGATAAAATGTGATTATATATATATCATTGTGAATTAGAGATTAGAATATAACATGTGATTTCTAAATTTTTTTCTCTGATTTAAGGCGAAGTAGATATTAAAGAAAAAATAAGATTGTTCTAATGATTTAAATGTGAAATTATGTAAGACATCTCATTGACCAATAACTAAAAGAGGCAAAGGAAAAAATCATATGTTTCTCCTTAATAACTCATTTTAGATGGTATAGATTAAAAACCTATTTATAACATATCTAACTACTATTCGATCTTCTTTTAAAACAACTATTAAAAAAAAAAAAAAAAAAAATACTATTCAATCTAAAAAAATGGATTTAAATCTCAACCACTATCCTATTTTTATCAATAGTTTTGTCCTTTAACTGTCTTTTAATCTTATTTCTAAAATTTGTTTCTTCGACCATTTAATTTTTAGAATTTTTTTTCCAAGTACCTTAATTTGATCATCATTTTCAAAAACTATATTATTCTTGAACTTATTCCCTCAATCTCAAAACAAAAAAATTAATTAAATGAAAATAAATATAAAGAGGAAAACGAAGAGGGGATGTTTGTCCTCTATTTTTTCACCTAATATATGACTATAGTCAAACTGCAAAAATCGAACCGTTTCTAAAAACCGAAAACTCAGTGAAATCGAAAAATGTGGTTTTGAAGAAATTTTGAAACTGAATTAATTTGGTTCGGTTCGGTTTCACTTTTGAAAACCGAATTTAAAACCGAACCGAACCACATAGCTTTATTGAATTGCAGTTCGGTTCGATTCGGTTTGACCACCAAACCCATCCAATCGAACCGTTTCCACCCCTACCTTCAACATAGCTTTATTGAATTGCATAATGAACAACTTGTTATTAACAAAATAAAAAGATAAAGATATCAGAACGAAACCAAATACTAAGAGAGAGACCCGCTTAGAAAATTGAGACTGTAATTTAGTCTTAAAGAGCGAGTTAGCAAAATTAAACCAAAACAAAAAGAAAATAGAAGAAAAAGAAGAGGGATCTCCGATGAAAACTGGTCCCACTTAGTTATTTATGCAGAAAATTTAGATTTGGAATCATAATTTGATTTTTTTAAAAAAAAATATAAATTTGATTTTAAAATTTTAATTTAAATTTGTGATTTGTGATTTTTTTTAATGATACTAAAATCTACAAATTTATCAAATATCCAAAATTTAATCTACATATTTATCAAATATCCAAAATTTATATGTGAATGTTTTTTTTTTCAATGATATCAAAATCTACAAAATTATCAAAAATTCAAATTTATACATGAATGTATATAAATACATATATATATTTATACCAAAATCTACAAATGTATCAAATATTCAAAATTTACATGTGCATATATATATTTTTAGTGGTTTTAACGTAAGATTACATTATATAATCCTATAATCAATCATTAAAAGGAACAAAAGTATAATATATAAATACATTTTATTGAAAGTATTTGAAGAAAAAAAATGCTTAACCAAGAAGTAAATGAAATAACACTCTAAATACTTGATAAGACTTGCGTTATTGCAAGGGAATTTATACGAATGATCCATATTTAGGAGTTGACTCGAAATTTGGCCTCATTTTGTCTTCAATTTTTATTTTCATTTGTTCATATTCTTCCTTTTGTTTTCTTGCTTCCGCTCCTCTCTCCTTCGTCTTGTTCTTCATCAAACACACCCGTAACTTTTTTCAGGACAAAGAATAAAGAGGGAAAAAAAAAAGGCGACGTACATAGAAATCACCAGAGGAGAAAGAAGGAAATTGCACAAAGGATGGCGGAAACGAAAAAAGAAAAAGAAAAGCAGAAAAAAAAAAGTGCCGGAAAAGAGAGGAAATAAGAAGAAGAAAAAAGGGTTAAAGTGGTAAATACACAGCATGATGACATCAGCAAAAGACCAAATTTCATTTGTTTGTAAATGTGAGGCCAAAATTTAAGTGGAAAATCATATGTACAAATTCCTGTCATTGCAGGTGAAGTAATAGATTGTCTCTCAATAATCGGTTAACTATTAGGGGATTTTGGCCCAAGAAGTAGAATTGGTTGACTTTACTCCTTAATTATGGTCTATCTATATAAAAAGTCGTTTAGGAATTCTTAAACTCACCATGAATCCTACAACTAAAAAACATACTTATTAACTCTTTATAGTGAGTTTCACTATTAAACTATATCTAATAACTCTTTAGACTAACACTTTTTGCCACTTCCTAATTATCGATTTAATATTAATCAATTGGATTCAGGGTGAAAATAAAATTACATAAAGTAATAAAATATTGAAAATTAAAAAGATAAGTCAACTGATAAGATTTCTTAAACAAATCACTAACCTTTCTCAACAATTAGGGGATAACTTAATAGATAAGTTTCTACACCTATGTAGAAACTTGGAATCTATTTAAAGGAAAGGCAACCTATAGGGTTGCATGGGATTAGGTAAGCATCTTTATCTTTGTCTATGATTAAATATTCAAAGGCCAATTCAATTATTATATGTTGGTCTCATATTGAATTCATTATCATGTGACAGTGGGCTGACCATTATAAGCATTTAGCTAACTGTTTACTATTTATGTCTCGTTTGATAACTATTTTTGTTTTTGCTATGGACACTACTCTCACCTTCAAGTTTCTTCATTTGTTATCTACTTTTCATCAATGATTTAAAAAACCAAGCCAAAATTTGAGAACTAAAAAAGTAAGCTTTCAAAAAATTATTTTTGTTTTTGGAATTTGACTAAGAATTAAACCATTTTACTTAATAAATATGCAAATCATTGTAAAAAATGTAGATGAAATAGACTTAATTCTGAAAAACAAAAACAAAAAAAATCAAATGATTATCAAATGGGATCTTGATTTTTGGTTTTTAGTTTTTGAAAATTAAGCTAATAAACACAAATTCTACATCTAAATATTTTGTTTTATTAATTACTTTTTACAAATGTTTTAAGAAACTATGTCAAAATTTGAGAATTAAAAGAAAAGTAGTTTTTAAAGATATATATTTTTTGAATTTAATTAAGAAATCAACTAGCACTTAAAAAAGATGTAAATCATTATAAGAAATCGATAGAAAATAAGTTTAATTTTCAAAAATAAAAAAGCAAAATAGTTAAAAACGAAACATAACTTTCATATTTTGATTTTAGTGTATGGATACTTCAAAAAAACTTTATCGTTCTTGTGGGCTTTGTTGTTTGTCGTGTTGCCTAAAATTATCGATCACGATGGAAACGAACTAGTGACATAAAAATAGAAGTTTTCTTTTGTTTTTATTTATTTTTATTCTTATTTTACTTTTTAGCAATTTTAATTTTAACTTAACAATTTTCTAATTTGTTGAGTAAAAATGGACTAATAATTAAGGTTGACAACGAGATGGGGGCGGGACCGGGATGCACTCCCTGTCCCCATCCTAGTGGAGATTTATAATCCCCACCCTTGCCCCATTTTCCATATTGGGGAGTCGGGGTCGAGGAATCCCTGTTCAAAGATTGGGTCCCACGGGAAATTTTTTTATTGTTTATATTTTTATTTGTAATTAATTATTTATTTAAAATCAATTAAATTTTGGTATTTATATCCAAAATTTAAATATTTAATATAACAAAGTAGTATTATTATTATTTTATTTATAAATTAATAATTAAAAACATTTTAGATTTAATAAAAAGTTTAAGATAATTATATTATGAAATAAATTATTAAAGAAAAATATTCGGGACGGGTAGGGGTCGAGGATCTTTTTTTTTATCCCCGATTTGATCCCATCCCTGGTCAAACTGTTTGAGCAGGGATCCGATCCATGGTGATTTTTGCCAACTCTACTAATAACACAACAAACTCATTAACCCAACCACAACTTTTTAAATTTAAGAGACTAAGAAATGTCAATTTTAAAAAGGTCAAAAATAAAAAATTAAAGTTTTAATCGGATGGAAATATCAACCAAATGTCGATATTAATGGATATTTTTTTAAAAAATTATGAAATAAAAATTTTAATTCATAAAATCTTTTAAGATAAAATAGAAATGTGGATTAACTACGTATGTCAAACACATAAAAATTTCAATGAAAATATGGAGAGCAGGAAATTTAATTACATAGGAGCGCACGCAATGGACAGGTTGGGCCTCGCAATGTCGAGAAGCTTCCTAACCAAAATCCAAATTCTTACAACAAAGAAATCTCACTCTAAAACCAAATTCTCGTCGGCCTTCCGAGCTGGCGGGGCCGTTTTCACATAGCGTGTCGTTTCACATAAAGAAAAAAAATTCTAAATTCCCTCTTCAAAACCTGCTTCAATCATCTCTTCCATTACATTACATCGCCAATTTCTCTGGGTTGATTTCCGCTTGTGTGTAGTGATGTCGTACGATTATCTATTCAAGTACATCATCATCGGGGATACAGGTTCTGTTTGCTCAGAATCTTTGTTTTGATTATTTCTCTTCTGGGTTTGTTTTGAAATTGGGGTTTTTGTGTGGGTTACAGGTGTCGGCAAATCTTGCTTGCTATTGCAGTTCACGGACAAGAGGTTTCAGCCTGTGCACGATCTCACTATTGGCGTCGAGTTTGGTGCTCGAATGGTCACCATCGATGGCCGACCTATTAAGCTTCAGATATGGGATACTGTGAGTTTCACTTCTTATTGTGTTTGGCTTTGCAGATTTTAATTTCTTCATATATATAAGTGGCAGTATGGAATATGAGAAAGTAACATGAACTGGGAAGATTCTATAAATGATGAACAATTTAGATGATGAATGTTGGTTTGGTAAGTTTTTGTCTTCTGCTATGGGACTTCTGAGATCAATCTTTTGGATGTGAGACTTTTACCCTCTGGTTTCGTTGATAGGATCAGTGATGTGTGTGTGGTACCAAGAACTTTAAGTGATCCTAAGAAATCTCTTTGGAAACTGAATCGTATTCGTCGATGATCTTTTATTGATATTAATTGATTTCACGTTGGGTCGTGTTAGGATCATTTTTTTTGGGAGTGTTAGTTTTCTATCTTCAAGGCTACTAAATTAGGGACACATTTTTGGAGGCTTTAACAGATTGTGCAGGGCTATGGTGGAGGAGGTTTTATATCATCCTCCTTTTGAGATTGATTGATGGCTTTTTGGCACTCTGCTTTCTTCGCAGTCTTATGGAATTTTGACTTGCGAGGAATAGGAGGGGTTTTAGACATGTGTAGAGCTTTTGAGGAGATTTGGGCCAGGCTTGGTTGGATGCCTCCTCTTGTGTATAATCATTCCTTCTCAAGTGGATTATGAAGTATTTTCTTATTGAGAATATTTCTTGTTATCCTCTGGTCTATGCTAGCTTTATTGGTTATGAATTATGGGGGACAAGTTATCATCTAATGATATAAGGGCAAGAAAGAAAAAAGATGACCAACAGATTGGTCTGTTGCCTTGTATGTACTATTCCCAATATCAGAGGTAACTTTTTGTTGATATGAATGCCCTGAAAATGAAGATAAAGACCAAACGGAAGGCCTTAGATTTATTTCTCTATGTGTGGTGTGGTGGTTGGGCCTACCCACTCTAGGTCCATTCGAACTGGCCACTTTAATAAATTGCCCTTGATTTTGACTGGATTCAAAATAAATGGATGCCCATTCTTAGTCCACCGAGGAACTCTACAAACAGCCAGATTCCCAAAGGCTTGCTCCCTTGGCACCAATATGTTAGGGAGGGAGTTGGCCATGATAGAACCCAAGGACCCAAGATGTTCAGAATCTTGATTATTAGAGGGGTGGAAGCACATGATCTTCTGGCTAATAATAGCCCATTTCTAAGGCTCTTTACCAGACATCTTCTAAATTATGACATTTTTCTGACTCACCTTTTATACTGAGTAATTTTTATTGTTAGCCTAGTTATAAAACCAGGGGAGAATCTTGCAGACATGCAGATTTTCAAGCCACTCTTTATTATTCCCTAATGTAGGTTGAGATTGGCCAATTAACTGTGAGGGGATTAGAGTTAGCATATAATTGTTCCTCTCAATTGACCAACTGGAAGTTATATATGTATATATAATTTTTGGTATCTGTGAGTATCCGGGCCAGCTTACGCACCTCAACTAATCTTACGGGACAACCCGCCTAACCCTACAACATTTGGGTGTCAAGGAAACTTGTAGGAAATTAATTCCTAGGTAGGTGGCTACCATGGATTGAACCCTTGACCTCTTAATCATTTATTGAGACTATGTCTCCTATTTACTACTAAGCCAATCCATGATGGTTTAATTGGAATTTTTATAATGTCTGATACTTTTTTCTAGAAGATTTTTGGGCCCATATGTTCTTATTTTGAGTACAACAATTGTGGGTTATGGAATAGAACTTCAACCTCAAGGAAGGGAGTACATGTCTATTACTATTGAGTTAAAGCTCACTTTTCTTGTTAGAATTTGTTCTCGTGGATTACATATTTTCATTCTTATAATAAATGAATTTCCTTAGGAAGCAATGGATCTGTGAATAGCAATTTCAATGTTACAGTGATGTTTACTTTCACAACTTATCTGATTAAAGTTTTTCAAAATTATCTTAAAAATAAAAGTGGCAAGCCATTAGCATCTGTTTGGAAGCTCTTTAGAAAATAACCTTTGACTTTTGCTTCTAAAACAATTTTCAAGAACGGTCATTGTGTAATTCATGAAAATGAAAGGTGTACTCTTGAAATCATTATTCACTAGCCATGATTAAACAATTATCCAAATATAAATTTCCATGAATTTTTGTTCAAAAGAAAAAAAATGTATTTTTTTTTTCAAAACTGCTGTCAAACAGTCTCATATGTTTGCTAAACATCAGACAGTAGATTCTTTACCGGTAATGATGAAAATAGATGATGTTCTCCTTGTAGAAAACTCCTTTTCCTTTTGGGTAGATAAGGAAAGGACATTATACTTTATTGCAGGCTGGGCAAGAATCATTCAGATCAATTACAAGATCTTACTACAGAGGGGCAGCTGGTGCTCTTTTAGTTTATGACATTACCAGGTGAGTCTGATGGATGGATGGGATTAACTTTTCTTATTGTCTCAAAATTGTCTTTTCTTTCTAATTATTAGCTATATTTTATTGCACTGAATTTTGGGATGTTTGCTTTGCAACCTTCAGAGTTCAAATCTGTAAAGCTAGTTTTCTAATTCTTATGATTGACCAATATCTATTTACCATGTGGCTGCTCTTGGTAAAGATTGACAACCAATCTTCGCCAATATCCCCTTGCCATTGCAGTTGCATTTAGTTTTATTTTATTTTCAAATTGTTTCAAGAAATCTGAGATCACCCCATGATTTTGTTATCAGGAGGGAAACTTTCAACCACTTGGCAAGCTGGTTGGAAGATGCTCGGCAGCATGCAAATCCCAACATGTCGATTATGCTAGTAGGAAACAAGGCTGATCTTGCCCATCGAAGAGCTGTAAGCAAGGAAGAGGGAGAACAATTTGCAAAAGAAAATGGACTCTTATTCTTAGAGGCATCTGCTAGAACAGCACAAAATGTTGAGGAGGTCAATTTTGTTTTAACATGTGCTTCTTCTAAAAATGCAGACTGTGTTGTGGATCATCTTGATGTTTGATTTTACAGGCATTCATAAAGACTGCAGCTAAAATACTTCAAAATATTCAAGAAGGCGTCTTTGATGTATCCAATGAGGTATATTGGGTCTATCTTTTGTGGTAAAAATTTTAGATTATTGATTGTGAATGCTACCTACCCATTCTCCATTGTGATATTACTTATTTGACAAGTATCTGACATTATGGGGCATTCATATGACTGCAGTAGGTAATAGGTTGGTAGTACAAACTAGTGGCACTCGGACATGTGAAAAATTAGCAAAGGACCATAGTAGTGATTTGTCTAGAATATTAAAATTATAGGAGTTTTATGATAACTAATATTGTACATTAGATTCTTATCTCAAGAGATTAGGTAAATTTGTGCATAAGTTGGTGTGAACACCAATGAATAAAGGAAAAGTTAGGCATTTGTGGGACAAAATTTTCATTCTTTGCTGTTATTTTTGGGGGATGTGATTAGAGTGAAATAGAAGAGTTTCTTTAAGAGTTTGAGAGATCGATCTTAGGAGGAAGTGTGGTCTCTGATTAGCTGTAACGCTTTGGACAATATTGGCCAAGACATTTTGTAGTTATCCTCTAGATTTGGTCCTTTTTTGTGTGGTACTTCTGCATTGAGGATGTTTCATTTTGTTGGGCTGTTCTATATTCTTTCATTGAGAATATCTATTTCCATTTTTTCCGAGCTTAAACTACTGTTATCATAGTTTCTATTTTAAAAACATATTGCAACCATGAAGAACAAAAATTGAGTTTCACGATACAACTGTTTATATTGAATATTGCAGTCATCTGGGATCAAGGTCGGTTACGGGCGTCCTCAAGGGCCATCAGGGGCGAGAGATGGAACAGTTGCACAGAGAGGTGGATGCTGTGGCTAATTGTAAAACCAAAAGAAAGTACCGTGTATATGACGAAGAACCATTTTGTGCAAGTTGTTTTACTCTTGTGCAAACCGCGCCATGATTAAGTTTCTTGTGTATCCCCTTCTACAAGCATTGAATGTACAATGTACAGTGTCTGATCATATAACTCAGAATCTACTTTCCAAACTATTACTTTACTACTGATTCCCAAAGCAATGTCTTGACGATATTATGAAGTTTAGTTTGTACATTTGATTAGATCTTGTGTCCATTAATTTGTTCCATCCTTGGCCATTGAATTTGCCCAAAAAACTTACGTTTGCTTGTAGTTTTTAAGTTTTAAGCTTATGGTCGATATCATATATGAATCTGCTCCTTGCATTGGAAATTGATTGATGCTCAGACTCTCAAGCTTTCAATTTTTAGTTTATACAATTTTGTTTTAAGTTTCTTTTTTCAGAAAATAGGGGAAGATGTTATTTTTCTGCTCTTTTATCTAAAAAAGTTGCACACTATTTAGTATTAAAGTTTGTTTTACTCATATCAATGTACCTATAATATATCTTATATACTAAGTTATAAAAACCTTCTGAAATATGGTGGTTATGATAATTGCACTCTTAAATTAGCAGTAAAATTTGGTCTGTCTTTATAAATTTATGAGTAGAAATTGATTTTTTTTTTTTCAAAGTTGTTCCGTTCAATATGTGGGAGTTTGACCACAATAAAGCCCAAAACTTTGGCCTCCAGAGGCCCAGCCCATCCAAACGAATAAAATAGATAAAGTCAGCCCGTCCAACCTTTTATATATAATATATGGAGAATTATAAAATACAGAATTGATTTATTAAATGTGGAATGTGCTAAAGTTAAGTTGAAAGAGGGAGGGAAAATAAAAAAAAGAAGATAAAGTCAGAGCGGGAAGGGACAGGTGGGGTAGAAATTGAATTTCCCGCCCTAACATCAAATATTCTTCAATCAATTTTTCCAAAATTTTCCCTCCACTCCCTTTTTCCAATTTTTTATTTTCAAAATTTCACTTTCTCTTGTCTCTCTACCATTTTGAATGTCCAATTTTATTTTTCTTTAATTTTTTTTACCTTTTATAAATTGTGAACATATACTCAATAAAAAATAATTTTAAAAGATTTAATTTTTTTTTTGAAAATATAAAAACTAAAATTATATCATGAAAAGTGAATGGATTTAAATGGAACGAACCAAAACTACATAGACCAAAATGATACTCTAATACTAAATTTATCTTAAAAAGAAAAAACTGATAAGATGACATGACACATTTGCTAATTAGACTATACTTTTTTTATTTTTGTGTAAATGAGTTAAATTGTATATTTACCTAACCAATTAGAAATCAAATTCAAATCTTATAGACCGAATATATCCATTTCTTTAATTAATGAGGCCATTTTAGATAAGAGAATATAACAAACTAAAAAGGAACTTTAGATAATTTAATTTTTAGATTTTTTTTTTTTTTTTAAAAAAAAAGCCATAAAAATGGTGAAGCTTCTTTGATACGGAGACCACGAAATAAACAACTACCCACGAATTTAAAAATTTTCGGTGAAATTTTGATAAAAAATTTAAATCACCCGCTAATTTTCAAAATCCCATCCCCAATTTCATCCTATAAAAGCCCTAGTTGCCCTCTCCTTCCTCCACCATAACAATAAGAAATCCCCAAATCCCGCCGGAACCCTAATTCTCTCTTCCAGTTTCCGACCATGCCTGCAATTCCTGACGAGCCTCTCCTCGCCTCTAATCCCGATCGCTTTTGCATGTTCCCAATTCACTATCCTGAAATCTGGAAGATGTACAAGAAAGCCGAAGCCTCCTTCTGGACTGCCGAGGAAGTCGATCTCTCACAAGACCTTCGCCATTGGGAATCCTTAACTGCCGACGAGAAACACTTCATCACTCACGTTCTCGCCTTCTTCGCTGCCTCTGATGGCATCGTTTTGGAGAATCTCGCTGGACGATTCATGAAAGAAGTCCAAGTCGCTGAAGCCAGAGCTTTCTATGGATTCCAAATTGCCATCGAGAATATCCACTCCGAGATGTACAGTCTTCTCCTAGAAACCTATATCAAAGATTCAAATGAGAAGAATCGGTTATTCCATGCTATTGAGACTGTCCCCTGCGTCAAGAAGAAGGCTGATTGGGCGTTGAAGTGGATCGACAGTACAGAATCTTTTGCTGAGCGTATTTTGGCATTCGCTTGTGTTGAGGGGATTTTCTTCTCAGGTAGTTTCTGTTCTATCTTCTGGTTGAAAAAACGTGGGTTAATGCCTGGATTAACGTTCTCAAATGAGTTGATTTCTCGAGATGAAGGGCTTCATTGTGATTTTGCTTGTTTGTTGTATTCATTGTTGAGGAAGAAACTGAGTGAGGAGCGATTGAGGGAGATTGTTATGGAGGCGGTGGATATAGAGAGGGAGTTTGTGTGTGACGCTTTGCCGGTAGCTCTCATCGGAATGAATGGAGATTTGATGAGCCAGTACATAGAATTTGTGGCAGATAGGTTGGTTGGAGAATTGGGGTATGAGAAAATCTATAATGTTCAAAATCCGTTTGATTGGATGGAGTTGATTTCGTTGCAGGGGAAGACTAATTTCTTTGAAAAAAGAGTTGGGGAATATCAAAAAGCATCTGTGATGTCGAGTCTGAATGGAAATGAGGGTATTCATGTGTTTAAGATGGATGAAGATTTCTGATAATTGAAGATGAAGATGAGTTCACTGTGTAGAGTAAAATTAGTGGGTTCTTCTTTTTCTTTGTTTCTTACCTGTAACTTAGTATTGAGGAATTAGATTTGATTATGTTTGTTTAATTTCTTCTTAGTTGAAAACGAAAGATAAAAGGGTTGGGTTTTATGTTTATGTTGAGTTTGGTGCTTGGATGGTCAACATCCATGGTGGATCTATTAAGCTTAAGATATGGGATAAATAACCATTTTATGTACAGTGTCTCATCATATAACTCAGAACTCTGCTTGCCAAACTATTGTCCATCCTTTGCCAACAAAATTTGGGTTGTTTAAGGTATTTCATATACCCTGCCTAATAGATGAAACATAAAGTATATTATAGCTTTGAAACCAAATGTTGTGCTATTTTGACTCTTTTTTTTTTTTTTTTTTTTTTTAAAAAAAAATCTTTTAGGAATTAATGCACTTCAATCTTGTGGGGGAAAGGATATCCATTTTGTTAGAGGTCTTTTCTTATACTTTTGTGAAGGCCAGTTATCACTTTTTCTCTCTCAAAATCTCATTTTTTTATGTATGGAATGATGATGCCACTGCAATAAATTGCACCTTCAATATCGGTTGGTAAAAATGAGCACACGTATAATGACAGTTGGGGAAAAGAAACGGAAGGGCTACAATGTCAGCCAGGTTAAGTTCATTTTGTAATCTCTTGTCAACCTCTTTTTTTTAAACCCCTTTCCAATAGGGTTTTAGTCTCTCAGCCCATTCTAAAAAATGAGTACTCTCCCTTTCCTTTGATTTGTCCAGCATAAGTGATTTTAAAAGGGTGAAAATTGTCTTATATTGCTTTTAGAAAACTGATAAGTATCTAACTCTTTTGATATTAGATTCAACATTATATACCAATTTAGGTGATCAATCTAAGCTAATAATATGCATGAAATCAATATAAGCGAACTTAAACTAAGTGTTGAGCAAAAGTAAAAGGGATACAAGTGGAGCTTTTAATTTAATTCGTCCATAGGTATCCACATCTTTGAATTCCAAGAGAATGCTTAGCTCATAGAAAATTAATAAATACAAGAAGTAAAGAACAGAAGAACTAGTAGTGATCATTGAAACCGTTAAAACCAAATTGAATCGAAATTGAATGTGGTTCGGTTTTGTTTGATATATTTTCAAATCGAATTATTGTGGTTCGGTTTGGTTTTAAATTTGAAAACTGATGTGAAACCAAATCGAATCACTCTTTTAATAAATATATTAAAAAATATGAAAAAGCATAAAAAAAATAAAAACCATGAAATTGAACTGAACCGAATGGCTTATAATTTAGAAAATATAAAAAGGCAGAAAAAAAATATAAAAAGTAAAAAAAAAAAAACCGTGAAATCGAACAGTGAACATACACATTTCACACCCCTGAGAGAAACTCATATTATTACTACAAAACTCTTCAACTCGTCTCTCAATCTAGTTAGTCCACTCTTTCCAGATGAACAATAGCACTTGTGCTTCTTCTTCTGAATCAAGCACCCAAAAGAGATTTGCAAGATAAAAAGGATTGAAACATAAACACCTTAGAGTCTTCTTACGGTATTTGTAGGAATGTACAATTTATATGTAACTCAAAAGTGTACAATGTATATGAATGTACAATATACAATATCTCATCATGTAACTCAAAATTCTACTTCGCCAAAAAAATTGGTTTTTTTTTTTTTTACAAATGTCTCAATATTTGAATCAAAATAAAGTTAACTCAAACTTTTGAAAACTAACTCATTTTTTTACTTTTCGTTTATTCATCAGCGTAAACTTATCAGAATAGACTATTGTATCAATCGGATCTTGTGATCTCATTCTCACACTTTGCTCTTTTTTTTTTTTTTTCCTATTTCTCTTACAACTCGTTCTTATCTTCTGTTCTTCGTTTTCACTATTTGCATTTAAAAAAAAAAAAAAAAAAGCTGACAACAACAATTGCAAGATTGAAAATGAGGAAGCAAAGAGGGAGATCGGCGAATGCAAAGAGTGAGAATTAAGAGTTGAGAGCCCATCATAGGTGTACAATAAAATTGTTTCGTTAATTTTCACCGGCGATGATGCAAGCACGAGATTAAAAAAAAAAAAAGGGAATTTGTGACATATAGCAAAATTGTGACCAGAGGTTAGAAAAATAGCAAAATTCAAATTTATCTAGGGATAAAGTTTAAGAATATAAAATGGGGTAGATGGGAAAAACTTTTCAAAAATATGTGGGAATGGAAAGCATTGAAAAAAATATGGTAGTTTTTTTGGGAGGATAATCGTGTACCCGGTACATGATTAACTTTTAATCCAGTTAACACCAAATCAGCACCATGGTATAGTACCATGTTAGCGCCGGTGGATTGGTCAAAGGCATACTCGTGGACTGGGTCCACAATTTGTCTTTTTTTTTTTTTTTTTTCAATGTTGACTTTTTTTTTAAAATTTTTAACTAACAAATTTCTTTATTACTAAACTTAATTATATATTTAATTTGCAATGAAAACTTAATTAGTATGTACCCATATTAAAAATAAAATTTTAACTTGACTAAGTAGTACATCTTTCTACAAATAAAAAAACAGATCTCATAAATATGGTAGAGTCTTATTTAAAAAAAGAGAAATTAGTTCTTTCATTTCAAAATAAAAGTTTATATAAAGTTTAAATATGACCCCTTAGCGCTTACCCCAGAGTTGTTAATTTCTTTAATTTCTTTACTTTAAAAAATATATCTCATGTATATGGTAGAGTCTTATTTTGCACCTTTGGCTAATCCCAAGAAGTTGGAACCACGGTCAAGGTTATGCCTCTTTGTAGGCTACCCTAAAGGTACACGAGGGGGTTATTTTTATGATCCGACAGAAAATAGGGTGTTTGTTTCAACGAACGCTACTTTCCTAGAGTAGGATCATATAAGGGAGCACAATCCACGAAGTAAATTCATGTTGTGTGAACTTTCCAATGAAACTACTAAAACTTCAAAAAGAGTGTTGAAAAGCCTGCTACATCAGCAAGACTTGTCGATGGGAGTTCATCTAGTAGGTCGGTTCCATCTCAAAAGTTGAGGGAACCTCGACGTAGTGGGAGGGTTACAAACCCGTTCACTCGCTATCTGGGTTTCACGAAAATTCTTGCTATGGTAGCAGATGGCGACGTTGAGGATCCATTGTTTTATCAGAAGGAAATGGAGGATGTTGACCGAGAAGTATGGGTCAAGGCCATGGATCTCGAGATGGAGTCGATGTACTTCAACTTAGTATGGGATCTTATAGATAAGCCTGATGGGGTAAGATATACAGATTGTAAATGGATCTACAAGCGCAAATGGGGCGCTAATGGGAAGGTACAGACCTTCAAAGCTCGACTTGTGGCAAAGGGTTATACCCAGGTAGAGGGAGTCGAATATGAGGAGACTTTCTCGTCTGTTGCCATGTTAAAGTCGATCTACATCCTCCTGTCCATTGCAGCATATTATAATTATGAGATCTGGCAAATGAACGTTAAGCCGACCTTTCTAAATGGCAATCTTGAGGAGACCATTTACATGGTACAACCCGAGGGATTCATAGCCCAAAGTCAAGAGCAAAAGGTTTGCAGGCTGAATCAGTTCATTTACGGGCTGAAACAGGCGTCTAGATCTTGGAACATATGTTTTGATACTGCGATCAAATCGTATGGCTTTGACCAAAATGTTGATGAACCTTGTGTCTACAAGAAGAATATCAACGCTTCAGTAGTCTTCTCAGTGTTGTACGTAAACGATATACTTCTCATTGGGAATGATGTAGGTCTACTGACTGTAGTTAAGAACTGGCTAGTGACCCAATTCCAAATGAAAGATTTGGGAGAGACTCAATTTGTTCTAGGTATACAGATCTTTCGGGATCATAAGAACAAAGTGCTAGCACTGTCTCAGGCATCGTACATTGACAAGATGTTGCTCAAGTACTCGATACAGGACTCCAAGAGGGGCCTACTGTCGTTCAGGCATGGAGTCACTTTGTCTAAGGACATGTTTCC